>NC_041383.1:172390405-172472645 GCF_002162155.2 Triticum dicoccoides
TGGTGAGCCAGCCTCCCACTCGGGGGTTAGCTGCAGTCCAGTACTCGCCTAAGTTTGAAAAATCCTACCAAGTGGTGATTGATCCTCCCACTCGGGGGCTTAGCTGCAGTCCAGTACTCGCCTAAGTTTAAAAAATCATACCGAGTGGTGAGCGATCCTCCCACTCGGGGGCTTCGCTGCAGTCCAGTACTCGCCTAAGTTTGAAAAATCCTACCGAGTGGTGCTGGTCGACCACGACTCCCTCCCCGGGGCTGCACCGTCAAGAAGAAGGACGAGGTTGTGCGTGTTTCCAAGGTGAACTGCTTTCAGGAACGTCAAGACCATGGCTGAGTGCCTCGCTGATGAGCTGATCAATGCTGCCAAAGGCTCATCCAACAGCTGGCGCCAAGGCGAGCTGCTTTCAAGAACGTCAAGACCATTTGTGAGTGCCTCGCTGATGAGCTGATCAATGCTGCCAAAGGCTCATCCAACAGCTAGTGCCAAGGACTCGTCCAACAGGTCGACTGCGGCCTCTTCCTCAGAAGCTGCATCAAAAGTACAAGAACCAATCCGAGTGAAGCACGAGTTCCACTCGAAGACAAACACAACATATTCAAATATAAACCAAGTTCAGATAAATCCAAAGGTTCCAATCCGCGGATTAAAGTACTCGGGCGTTAGTCCCGAAGGAGTTTCAACGATTACAAAATCACTCGGCATTCCGAGGGAAATAAAGGTGAAGCATAATGTTTTTTCGATCACTCATCAGGAGAAGGGTTGGCTGGATCACAGAAGCTGTCAAGGTCAATGTTGTCTACAATATGAGTGGCAGCCTCAAGGAAGGTGTCCATGAAGGACTGGAAGGTGTGCTTCTTAGTATTCACAACCTTGAGAGCCGCCACCTTGTCTTCTCTAGCGTCCTTGCAGTGCACCCGAACCAATGACAGGGCGATGTCAGCGCCACAGCGAGCGGAAGACTTCTTCCATTCCTGCACTCGGCCAGGGATCTGATTTAGTCGAGTCATCAGGGACTTGAGATCTTGTGAAAGTTCTGCCTGAGGCCAGAGTTCGGCATCAACCCGAGTCATCACCGCCTTCAGTCGAGCCAGATAAGCAACGCCGCCGTCCAAGCGTGATTCCAACCGCAGCAAGTTCATCACAACGTCATCTTTCACAGGACAATTGATGGGGTTGAGACCTGTCTCGACCCGCCCGGTCTCAGCCTCAAAATCCTGACAAAGTTCTGCACAATCAGGAAAAATAGTGAGTCAATAATATAACAAGATACTTCAGTCGACGGCAACTAACCAGTCGAGCGGCGGTACCTTCAAGCTTCAGGACTAGTTTTGCGGCAAGTTGCCCTAGATAGGACTCCAGCTCGCCTGTCTTGGCTCTGAGGCCTCCAACTTCATTGGTCAGGTTCTCCTTGTCCTTCTTCACTTGCTCAACTTCCCGATTGGCTTCAGAGATGGCAGTCTTTAGCTTCGTGTTCTCCTCTTCCAACTTGCTGACCGAAGCCAGCTTCTTGTTCGGAAGCGTTGTCTTTTCTCGTGCTTCCTTGTGAGCAGCAGCAAGGTCCTCATCCTTCTTCTTCAGAGCTTCCTTCATTCTCTCTAAAGAAACAACACTCTTCAGACGAGCCTGAAGCTGACGGTTTTCACTACGCACATCTACTTGTGTGAAGTCACTCGGTTCAAAGAATTGAAAGAAAAACACTAAAAGGCATGAGCTACTGGGTGGAAAAGTGTCGATTGGTTACCTCCCATGATGGTTGTTTCTTCTTGAGCAGTCTTGAGGTTCTTCTTTGCCAGTTCAGATCAAGTTCGAGGCTGATGTGCTTCTTGTTTAACTCAGAAAGCCGAGCTCCAAGATCACAAGACCTCTGCAGTCAGCGAGAGAGAGATATCAGTCGACAAAAATAAAAGACAATGACAGTGAAAGTAACTCTAAGACTACTGCCGAATCAAATATTCAACAGTAGTCTCAGGGACTACACCCAGTGGGTGCAATTAGCGTGCCCCCACTGACCTAGATCAACACTCAGCTTGGTCTGCCCAGTGTGAGTTAAAAAAAGGGTAAAAAAGTAGATTCTAAGACCTCAGCCGACTGCCAGTAGTCGACCGTGGTCTCGGGGACTACACCCAGTGGGTGCACTTGGCGTGCCCCCACTGGTTCAGACAGAACACTAAGACTCAGCACGAGTCGAGTGGAGTGGAAGACTTCCTAAACTCTAAGAACATGCACACCCCAGTGGGTGATCAGATATAAAACAACATTCAAAAGTTCAGTCGGGAGTTCACTGACCTTAACATTGGTCTGCAGAGCGGTGCTGGCGTTATAGGCCACCTGGTTGGCCTCGTGCATCACCTTCACCTGCTCCATAACAAGGTTCACCTGGCGAAGAGCCTCCCTGGCAGCACTTGGCGAATCATCTGGGGTCTGGTATGCAGCAAAAATTGATGGCTCCAAGGCGGCCGAAGCAGCTACTGGGTCAGATGCGTGGAGTTGCACTGGAGCAGCAGGAGCCGGAGCAGTTGACCCTGACGGATGATCAGTCGTTAGCGGGTTGGCGAATGTGACGTTGGTCCGAACCAGATCTCCGGATTGCTCGACCACCGCCTCAAGCACCGGCGTCGACTGAGGGACTTGAACTTCAAGCCTTCTCCTGCTTGAGCCCCCGCCTCTCCTCCTCCTCTCCTGTAGAGGCACTTATTCTTCTTCTTCATCGGGAAGCACGACGATGTCTCGCGGAACTGCAGCGAAAGAAAAACATCAGAAATTTAGCGTTTGCATTAGATAACCCAAACAAACAAGGCCTTAGGAAGTTATGTTTTTTTGTTATGTCTGCCAAGCAGATCGTTAGCGTTTGCATTAGATGACTGTAAGGATTTCAGTGACTTTAAGTTCATGTAAGAATGCAAAATGCCAGAATGAATCCATTAGTTCACCACACACATGTACACTTGTACTAAAAATAGAACTAGGCAAACAGATGCACAAGCATGCTCAAGCAGCAGCAGCAGCATGCATCATCTACAAACAGTAGTGCAAGGCCTACAAGCATGAACAACATACTCCTTGAGGAGGGGAGCAAGCTCAAGGTGCACATGGAGGTCTCAATCTGGGATAAAAGGGAGGGAGAGAAGGCGAGTGTTAGCAGTGCAGCAAGCTAGAGGAGATGGGTGAAGAGATGACCTTGAGGAGGAGAGCAAGCTCAGTCCATGGCATGGGTGGAGGAGAGGAAGGTCTATCCATGGCGTGGCGAGAGGGGCACTGAGCAAGGAAGAAGCAGAAGGCCCCCTCTCCTCTCGTAGCACGCGAGCACGTCCGTCAAGGTGGAAGAAGCCTGACCTTCGAAGACGGCGCTGGCGATTTAGCATTATGTTGGTTGTCGGTTGTGAATGGATCTGGCCGCCGCCTGGTCGCTTGATCTCCCCCTCACTTTTTTCTGATGAGGAGAGGGGAAGGGATGAGAGGGGAGGCAGTGGGAGATGGGGTCGTTGGTTGTAGCGGCTATGGGGGCAAGGGCGGAGGGATGTGAGTGGGTGACACCGGCGTGATCTAGAGATTTGAAGAGGTTATGGAGAGATTCAGGGGGACGAGAGAGAGTGGTCTATGCGGCCGTGCGGTAGAGGAGAGTAAGTCAAATCGAAGGGGTACAATAGGAATATACTAAATATCATATATATTAAACACGGATCATACAAATAAAGCTTTTCTGTACTTATTCACTATATTCAGAATATCATACAAATAAACTCAATTTTGAGAGAAGAAACATAATATACTTGGTTTATTATGGTCTGCTTGTGTGTGTTTATCTTGTGTCGCACAATTTCCCTATGTCTATATAAATAAATTAAAAGGATTCAAGAAATTACGGTCTTTTGTACATTGTTGTAATGGTTTTATTGCTTCTAATAGCTACTACTTGTAGACTTACCTTCCATATGCATTCATCCGCATATACATCTTGTACATCACTGACAAACATGCACTTCATACATCACAATTTTTAGAGGTTAAATTTCTGAGGCATTTAGTGAAATTACAAAGATTTGCGAGGTAATTCAAAGACGCACTCGAAAATAAACCAACTCGGCTAGAATTCTAATATATAAATGGCAATGTTTCTTTTTGCCTCGTATTCCGACAAGCATAGATGGTTAATAAATTTATATATTTCATTATCATAACATTCTGAATACAAACATTTAGTTTTGTTATCACTATATTAAATATAATACTATTAATTTAGGAAATTGCAAGGATGTGTCTGGATATTTTGTTTTTTTTCTGCTTTGGTGGAACGGTAAAAAAATTGGTTTGTTTGTTTTCCATGGTGAGTGTTCTCTATTACACATTTAAAGACCTTTGACGTAAAGTATTTGTGCTAACTATATATATTGCTTGCACATGATGGGTATGAGTTCAGGGAGAAGTTTTTATTTTACTTGCTCAAATATCATGCAAAAGAAGCTAAAGACAACATTTCTGATATTGTGCGAGAACTTTTTAAGCACATCAAATAGATCTTAATTTGTGATGGATTGTTAGTTGGATCATCGCTCTATATATATGCATCATCAATTTGCCTTTTTTTTATCAATTTACATTGCAAGTGAAGTGGACTTCAATTATTGCCCGATTATAACTATGTTATCTTGTCTCTACATGTGAAATTTAACATGCATTATATTTACATAACTCCAGCAAAATATTTTAAAAGCCCGTGGCAACGCGAGCATTCTATTAGTATATGGTAAAGCTTCGCCACCTTTTGTTTATTTCTTCTCACGGACTTGTGTGTCATGGCTCGTGCAATTTGTAGGCAGATCCAGCTTCTTGTCGAAGGCACCTCGCGAGGGGGAAGGAGACCGCCAAGGCCAAGATATAGCACCACACACGAAGGAGCAGACCCGTGCCATCCGTCCTCTTCTGGCTATGTCTCCTCGATGTCGGACAGCGGCACAACGAGCAAGGACAACAACAATGATCATCCTCCCGCCGCGGACGCCTACACGAAGGAGTACTACCGGCGCTTCGGTGACTGCAGGGGGGAGACCCCACCAAGAAATGGTGATCTCCGCCTTCCCGCCCCCTCTAACTAATATACTTTGTATGCAGTTTAATCTATCCAGTGAAGAATTGTGTCCGATAAATTATGCTCGACATGAACTGATAGAGGCGGGGTGTCCCGATCTCTCGATGAGATGATAACTATCGATTTGGTGGAGTCAATTTTGACGATCCGACTACAAACGTGCATGACGTTGCACCTTAGCAATCACTAAAACAACTCTGAGAGGTTATTGACCACACCGGAGCACAATCAACCTGTCCACGAAGGTCTATTCTTGCACGCAATCGAAGAACATGCAAGAATATGATTAAAGCAATCTGAATATTGTGAATATAGATGAAGTATTGATAGAGACGAGGATCCAAAGTCCAGATGCAAAAGTTCTTGGCGTTTTGAGTCAGGCATGTCTGTGCAGTCCAAATCCGAGTCTAGAACGTGAGAGACTTGCAATCTATCTTCTCTTGGGCTAAAAGTGATGTGAGAGAACTTCTTGAACAATACATGAACGTCTCTTTTTCTCTTAACTTCATATGTTGATTGTACAAGTCTCCGGTAGTTCTGTAATTAGGCATGATACAAAAAAGAGGTGAAGTACTTTTGTTTTGTATAGCATAAATAAATTATTGCATTACTTTTATAAGAAATCACATCAAATAAATATGCATATGCAATATTTTGATCATATCCAAGGTAGTCAAGTCCTCATCATGAACTACGTCTTTTGGGCCTGATCCTGCTATATATTTCTTGTCAATCTATATTGCCATGTTGATCTATGTTTACATGCTTTGTATGAATTTAAGTGCGGACATATAAAGACTACGGTTGTGAACAGAAAGAAATGTAGTGCGTTCGGTCATTGCCCTCGTCCGCGGCCCGCCGTGTCCATGGGCATATAGGGCCCTAGAGTAGGCAAACATGGTTATTGCTGCTCTCATTATCCACATCTCAGGCACATTCCTTTATTTCCTGGGCCATAGGGCAGACGTCGTAGATCAAAAAACTGTTTTGTAGCTAGTTATTATTATGGCATCTCCAACGCCGACCCTCAAACCGTCTGCAAATGTCCGGACCGCACGGTCCGTACATGTTTTGTCATCCAACCTGCATTGGTATGTTCGGCCTCCGCAGCACTTTTTCTTGTAAACTAGAGGCAAACTTGGGGGAGGGGCTTTGTGGGCGCCCGGACCGCTGCCACGCCCACGTCTGACTAACCCGGCCCATCAAAAAACCATCTCCCATGCCCATGCGCTTTCCCGTCCGAAGCGAGTTACCCGCATTCATACCGGCCTAGTGAAAGTGCATTTAATCCCTGGGTGTTTTTGGTACTCAATAACAACATATATGTCATTGATCTAATGCACATTGATAGTAGATTTAAGAGAAAATCAATGATTGACATGACAAGGACTAGTGGATGTGGACCTCTCAAAATACAAAGGATAAAGATTGGCAAAGCTCCAAGGACCTACATTTTTGGTTAAGTGATCCAAGATCACATTGAGTCCATAGGAAAAGTTAATACTATTAAAAGGGTATGAGGTTTAGGTCATGACTCAATTGCACAAGTGCTTAGTGATATTGCAAAGACTACATGACCTAGTGCTCCCTCAGCTCCAGTGCTCAAAACCAAGACCAACCAGATGCTTTATCTCATTCAAGCTACCCGGAGGATCGAGCAGAGTTTGGCCAACCTCGCAGAGAACCAAAAGAGTCTTGAAAGGATAGTTAAGACTAAAATTCATGACATGGACGTCAAGGTGACAGATTTTCAGACCACTGTTAAGAGCTTGAAGCGTGATGTGGATGAAGCCAGAGCACGGTCTTCTAGTGCTGACGAGGAACACCCAGGCGTAGGCATTCCGACGACTACTCAGTTTTAGACTATGCCTAGATCAGCTGCAGTAGCAGTCACTTCCAGGCCTACAATTTCAACTCCAGATGTTGCACCTTCGGTTTTCCCCTTAGTGCCTCCTGCCGTCTCCACTCCTCGAGCACGTCGACATCGTCAGCGCGCTTCGCTGATGCGCTTATCACCACTCCGCCGTGTATCCACACTGGCGCTGCAAGTCAGAGGACTTCATCACCAGGAGCTGCCGAAGATCAAGCCTAGAGCGACATTTAGCTCTATACTTCTTTGAACTTTTTGGCACTTGTTGCCAAAGGGGGAGAATCGTATAGATCATTAGGCTTTGAGAGAGAATGCTTTGCCTTTTGCTCATTTAGTTTCTTTGAGAGTTTCTTATTACTTTGAGTTACTTTTGCTTGTTGCATGTATGAGACTACGTCATTGCCTGCTTGATCATACCGTACTTTAATGCTATGCTTGCATGAATATCCTTTCACGTGCTCTTCGTATGATCATTCACTTGGTTGTTTGGTGATCAATGCTTATTATATTCTAATCTTATCATTTTCAACGCTCCACCAAGATGTATCTTACCATAAGGGGGAGATTGAAAGTGCATTTAATCCCTGGGTGGTTTTGGTAATTAATAACAACATATATGTCATTGATCTAGTGCACATTGATAATAGATTTCAGAGAAGATCAATGATTGGCATGACAAGGACTAGTGGATGTGGACCCCTCAAAATACAAAGGATAAAGATTGGCGAAGCTTCAAGGACCTATATTTTTTGTTAAGTGATTTAAGATCACATTGAGTCCATAGGAAAATCCAATACTATTAAAAGGGGATGAGGTTTTGGTCATGACTCAATTGCTCAAGTGCTTAGTGATATTGCTCCAATACTCTCAAATATTTCTCCACTTCCATCTTATCGAAAACCCTAAATATCCATCTCGGCCCCACCGAAACATTCCTATCCGGACTCATCGGGATGATCCTATACACTGTCACATGCCAAAACCTAATACCTTGGTGCAACCGAAATGGGTCTTGGTCTCACCGAGATGGCCCGACCAAGTTTCTGTGATGAAGTCGCTTCACTTCGGAATCATCGAGATGAACCGATCGGAATTTTAAAAATGAGGTCTTGCCCTAGCCATCGCACTTCAGTCCCACAGAGTTGGTATTGTTGGGAAATGTAGCATGCAATTTCAAAAAAATTCCTACGCTCATGCAAGATCTATCTAGGGGATGCATAACAATGAGAGGGGGAGAGTGTGTCCACGTACCCTCATAGACAGTAAGCGGAAGCGTTTATTAACGCGGTTGATGTAGTCGAACTTCTTCTCGTTCCGACCGATCAAGTATCAAACATACGACACCTCCGAGTTCTACACACGTTCAGCTCGATGATGTCCCTCAAACTCTTGATCCAGCAAAGTGTCGAGGGAGAGTTGCATCAGCACGATGGCGTGGTGATGGTGATGGTGAAGTGATCCGCGCGGGGCTTCGCCTAAGCACTATGTGAATATGATCGGAGGCGTAAACTATGGAGGGGGGCGCCGCACACAGCTAGGAATCAATATTATGTGTTCTAGGTGATGAGGGTACAGACCCGGGGTAGGGTCATAGGCCTGACCTATACGCCCTACCCAAGGTCACTACCCTAGAAGATAAGAAGTCCAAGAGGCAACAAAGAACCCCCAGTCAAAGGTGTCGAGTGCAATCCACTCGACCAATCATATCACTCGGGTACCCCTCCTACCTGTTGTCACTCAACCATATAAGGAATCACTCGACCTACTGAAGACCAGGAGTCACTCAGCACTGCAACGGTCAGACATTCACTCCGTAGTCTTTAAGGTCATTAATAGCACTTATGGCCGGTGTTATCAGTAACGCCCCTACTTTATGTACATTAAGCCCCTTGTAATGGAGGATGGCTGGGGTCCTGGCGCACTCTATATAAGCCACCCCCTCCTTTGGGACAAGGGTTCGCACCCCCTGTAACATCACACACATATAATCCAGTTGACCGCCTCCGAGCACCGAGACGTAGGGCTATTACTTCCTACGCGAAGGGCCTGAACTCGTAAACCTTCACCATAGCTGAGATCTTGCCTCTCCATACCTACCCCTCTTTCTACTGTCAGTCTTAGGACCATGACACTAGGCGCCTCCCCCTTCATATATATAGGTGGGAGGGAGAGGAGGCAGCCAAGGGGGCGCCCAAGTAGGAGGAATCCTACTTGGGGCCCTGATCCTATTCGCCCCCCAACCATAATTCCCGAAGGGGGAAGGAAGGAGGAGGGGGAGAGAAGGAAGGGGGAGGCCGAATCCCTCCCCTTCCTTTCTCTCCTTCTCCCCTCTAACTCGGCCTACATGGGGCACACCAGCCCCTCTGTCCCACTCTTGGCCCATTAGGCCCATGTAGTTGTCGGCGGGAGGGGGGGGGTGCCCGGAACCCCTTCGGGTGACCCGATACGTACCTGGTACCCCTAGAACACTTCCAATGTCCGAATACTATCGTACTATATATCAATCTTTACCTCTCGACCATTTAGAGATTCCTCGCCATGTCCATGATCTCATCCGGGACTCCGAACAACATTCGGTCACCAAATCACATAACTCATATAATACAAATCATCATCGAACATTAAGCATGCTGACCCTATGGGTTTGAGAACTATGTACACATGACCGAGACACCTCTCCGGTCAATAACCAATAGCGGAACCTGGATGCTCATATTGGCTCCCACATATGCTACGAAGATCTTTATCGGTCGAACCGTTATGACAACATAAGTTATTCCCTTTGTCATCAGTATGTTACTTGCCCGAGATTCGATCGCCGGTATCTTCATACCTAGTTCAATCTCGTTGCTAGCAAGTCTCTTTACTTGTTCCGTAATGCATCATACTGCAACTAAATCATTAGTCACTTTGCTTGCAAGGCTTCTTATGATGTGCATTACCGAGAGGGCCCAGAGATACCTCTCCGATACTTGGAGTGACAAATCCTAATCTTGATCTCTGCGAACCCAATAGACACCTTCGGAGATACCTGTAGAGCAGCTTTATATCACCCAGTTATGTTGTGACGTTTGATAGCATACAAGGTATTCCTCCGGTATCCGCAAGTTGCATAATCTCATAGTCAAAGGAATATGTATATGCCATGAAGAAAGCAATAGAAATAAAACTTAACGATCATTATGCTAAGCTAACGGATGGGTCTTGTCCATCACATCATTCTCCTAATGATGTGATCCCGTTCATCAAATGACAACACAAGTCCATGGCTAGGAAACTTAACCATCTTTGATTAACGAGCTAGTCTAGTAGAGGCTTACTAGGGACACCGTGTTTTATCTATGTATCCACACATGTATCAAGTTTCCGGTTAATACAATTCTAGCATGAATAATAAACATTTATCATGATATAAGGAAATATAAAATAATCAACTTTATTATTACCTCTAGGGCATATTTCCTTCAGTCTCCCACTTGCACTAGAGTCAATAATCTAGTTCACAACGCCATGTGATTTAACACCAACAGTTCACATTTTTATGTGATTAACACCCATAGTTCACATCGCCATGTGACCAACACCCAAAGGGTTACTAGAGTCCATAATCTAGTTCACATCGCTATGTGATTAACACCTAAAGAGTACTAAGGTGTGATCATGTTTTGCTTGTGAGAGAAGTTTAGTCAACGGGTCTGCCGCATTCAGATCTGTAAGTATTTTTGCAAACTTCTATGTCTACAATGCTCTGCATGGAGCTACTCTAGCTAATTGCTCCCAGTTTCAATATGTATCCAGATTCAGACTCAAAGTCATCCGGATCAGTGTCAAAGCTTTCATCAATGTAACCCTTTAGGGCGAACTCTTTGTCACCTCTATAACCGAGAAACATTTCCTTAGTCCTCTTTAGGTACCAAAAGATAATTTTGACCGCTGTCTAGTGATCTACTCTTGGATCACTATTGTACCCCCTTGCCAAACTCATGGCAAGGTACACAATAGGTATGGTATACAGCATGGCATACTATATAGAACCTATGGATGAGGCATAGGGAATGACTTTCATTCTCTCTCTATATTTTGCCGTGGTCGGGTTTTGAGTCTTACTCAACTTCATACCTTACAACCCAGGCAAGAACTCCTTCTTTGACAGATCCATTTTGAACTTCTTCAAAACTTTATCAAGGTATGTGCTTCGTGAAAGTCCTATCAAGCATCTTGATCTATCTCTATAGATCTTGATGCCCAATATATATGTATCTTCAACAAGGTCTTTCATTGAAAAACTTTTATTCAAGTATCCTTTTATGCTATTCAGAAATTCTATATCATTTCCAATCAACAATATGTCATCCACATATAATATTAAAAATGCTACATGGCTCCCACTCACTTTCTTGTAAATACAGGCTTCTCTGAAAGTCTGTATAAAACCATATGCTTTGATCACCTCATCAAAGCATATATTCCAACTCCGAGATGCTTGCACCAGTCCATAAATGGATTGTTGGAGCTTGCACACTCTGCTAGTACCTCTAGGATTGACAAAACCTTCTGGTTGTATCATATACAACTCTTCTTTAAGAAATCCATTAAGGAATGCAGTTTTGACATCCATGTGCCAGATTTCGTAAAATGCGGCAATTGCTAACATGATTCGGACAGACTTAAGCATCGCTACGAGTGAGAAAATCTCATCATAGTCAACACCTTTGAACTTGTCGAAAACCTTTTGCGACAAGTCAAGCTTTCGGATAGACTTAAGCATCGCTACCATCAGTGTTTGTCTTCCTCTTGAAGATCCATTTATTCGCAATGGCTTGCCGATCATTAGGCAAGTCCACCAAAGTCCACACTTTGTTCTCATACATGGATCCTATCTCGGATTTCATGGCCTCAAGCCATTTATCGGTATCTGGGCTCATCATAGCTTCTTCATAGTTCGTAGGTTCCTCGTGGTCACGTAACATGACTTCCAAAATAGGATTGCCGTACCACTCTGGTGCGGATCATGCTCTGCTTGACCTACGAGGTTCTGTAGTAACTTGATCTGAAGTTTCATGATCTTTCTCGTTAGCTTCCTCTCTAGTTGGTCTAGGAATCACGGGAACGAATTTCTCGGATGAGTTGTTTTCCAAATTGAGAGAAGGTACAATTACCTCATCAAGTTCTACTTTCCTCCCACTTCTTTCGAGAGAAACTCCTTCTCTAGAAAGGTTCCATTCTTGGCAACAAAGATCTTGCCTTCGGATCTGTGGTAGAAGGTGTACCCAATTGTTTCCTTAGGGTATCCTATGAAGACACACTTCTCTGCATTTTGACAAAAGCATCGCATCCCCAAACTTTAAGAAATGACAGTTTAGGTTTATTACCAAACCACAGTTCATAAGGTGTCACGGATTTTGATGGTGCCCTATTTAACGTGAATGCAGCTGTCTCTAATGCATAGCCCCAAAACGATAGTCGTAAATTGGTAAGAGACATCATAGATCGCACCATATCTGGTAAAGTACGGTTACAATGTTCGGACACACCATTACGCTGTGGTGTTCCAGGTGGCGTGAATTGTGAAACTATTCCACATAGTTTTAAATGAAGGCCAAACTCGTAACTCAAATATTCACCTCCACAATCAGATCGTAGAAACTTTATTTTCTTGTTAGGATGATTCTCCACTTCACTCCGAAATTCTTTGAATTTTTCAAATGTTTCCGACTTGTGTTTCATTAAGTAGATATACCCATATCTGCTCAAATCATCTGCGAGGGTCAGAAAATAACGATACCCGCCACGAGCCTCAACACTCATCGGACCACATACATCGGACCAGATGAGCAAGACCCATGAAATCTTTCTGGTTCACGGGATTAATGAAAGGCATAGGTTCAACCCATAGGGGCATCTTAGGAACATATACCACAATCTTCAGGAGTAAATAACACAAGCTCGAAAGCAGAGCATGGTTCATAGAAGATACAATTTAACAAAGGCATTAAGTATCGGGGGAAGAACTCGCAAGAATTTTGAATGTGAAGGACACCATTGGATAATAATCCAACAAAGGATTTTACGGTCCACAAGGATCTGAGGTGAGCATCGCTACTCAACCAGAAGAAGAAAGAATGCAAGGCATCGGATTATAGAAACATCTGGATAATTTGAAGTATAAAATACAAAGGAATTGCGATTTCTATATCAGGGGATCGGAAGAAAAAGTTTTGATCAAGATATGAGTAAGTTGAATCGAACTAGATGGACAAGCAATCAAGGTTTGACTTGCCGAGAACCAACTCATGTCCGGAGTGACGTCTGAGCCAAAAGGACGAAATCTAGTTTCGACTGAGGATTGCGAGCATCTGCAACATATTGAATCAACAGACTCAAAATGATAGTGACAAAGGATGCCAATAAGATTACTAGACTTATGGGACTAACCATAGTGCAAGCAAGCAAGAATTTCAACAACATTAGGCTACTGAGGATTTTCGGAATATCGAATGGTATTTCGAAGACTTTTGTGAAACACATGAACAAATGGGGATGAACGAATTCCCAGTAATTGTGAGGAATTATTCGTACATGTATTCATGCGGAAAAGGAGCTGCAATGCAGCAGGCACAATGGATTCTCGAAATATCTGAAAGTATTACAGGGTATCTTGTAATAACAAGATCAATGGGGAATGATTGTATGAATGACAAGTGTATGTGGTCATCCATAGGGGTTTATCGATGGAAGGGAATTGCGCGATGGGCACAAGAGTCTCGGAAAAACATCGAAAAGTATCTTTAGAATCTTCTGGTGAAGCAGGCGATCATCTGGAATGAGCGGCTCTCCAGGAGGAAGTGTTTATGAGGACCTAATGTTAGAGTTTGCAAAATCATTTAACCCGAATAGAAGAGAGATCAATGTCCCAGAGTATAGACGAGGAGTAAAAGATCCTAATACCACTCATTTGTGATGTGGGCCCGTAAGCCACACAATCAATGTTAGTAGAAGTTTTTCAAGGACTAGACTCAACTTGGCCAAGGATTTGGAAAGGGGGATTCCTACAGGCAATCGGCTCTGATACCAACTTTCGACGCCCCTGATTCAATCGTACACTAATCATACATGCAAATGTGTACGATCAAGATCAGGGACTCATGGGAAGATATCACAACACAACTCTAGACACAAATTAAAAATAATACAAGCCAGGGGCCTCGAGGGCTCGAATACAAACGAGTCAGCGAAAGCAACAATATCTTAGTACAGACATAAGTTAAACAAGTTTGCCTTAAGAAGGCTAGCAAAAAAGCATCTACGATTGAAAAGGCAAGGCCTCCTGCCTGGGAGCCTCCTAACTACTCCTGGTCGTCGGCGTCCTCCATGTAGTAGTAAGCACCCTCAATGTAGTAGCAGTCGTCATCGAAGGTGGCATCTGGATCCTGGGCTCCACTATCTGGTTGCAGCATCCGAGAGAGGTGAAAAAAAGGGGAGCAAAGCAACCGTGAGTACTCATCCAAAGTACTCGCAAGCAAGGATCTACACTACATATGAATCGGTATCAATGAAATGGGTAGTATGTATGGACTGAAGAGCAGAATGCCAGAAGAGAAGGGGAAAGCCTATCCTATCAAAGACTAGCATCTTCAAGCAGCTCCAAGCATCTTGCAACAATCAGAAGAGTAGAGAATATTAGTTTATATTTAACAAATATGTTGTAGAAATAACGCCCAAAGATCCTTCCCCGACTCCCTGCGGGAAAACAACCTCGGAACCACATATCCATTACATGCCTCACCATTCAACATCCAGTTCTAGTTGTATCGATCGGGATACAACTCTGAGCGTCCGTTACCGTGGAACCGACTATTCGAATAGATCAATCTTCCCTGCAGGGGTGCACCAACTTTCCTAACACGCTCGATCAACTCCGTCCGGACACACCATCAGGCCATGACTGGCCTCGGCCGATCAACACACCGCAGTCCTACCTAGGCTCATCACAGAGGCCAGCATGCCGGTCTACATCCTAAGCACGCAGGGGTCTTGGCCCCATCGCCCTTTGCACTCCTGCATGTTGGGTACGCGGCCGGTGGATGGTCGCTCGACCGGTGCCATGGCGGCATCAGCCATGCCCATGATCCCACCTGTGAACAGGGAGGGGTAGGCAGGGGTAGGCTGGGCCGGTGGGAGCTAGCTGGGCCACTAGGCCCAGGGGGAGGGGGAAAGGCTTTCTCCTTTTATTTTCTGTTTTCACATTTCCTACTATTTTATTTTATTTTCACATTACTTTTGTATAAATAAAATGCAAAGCTAGTTTCTTAGTATTATTAAATACACTACTGCCCCAACAATTTTGACTCCCAAACAAAATAGTTTAATATTTTATAAATGGGAAAAGGCATTTAATGAATTTTTTAGCTACTGTTTTCATTAATTTTGAGCACTTAAACATTTTATAAAAACTTGGTTTCTTCACCAACAATACTTATGAATTAATTGCCAAAGTTTGCACATTTTAGTTTTGACATTTGAAAACTTTTATTTTTGACTTTAAATTTAAATTTGAACCGGTTTCGAACCTAAATGAGATTAGTAACAGTAATACTGATGACTAGGCATCATTAGTAGAGGGTTACTGTAGCTTAATTATCCGGGCGTCACAATCTTGTAGGCAAAGTATTTGTCAAAGGTCTCATACCTCTTGACACGGGCATGAGTCTGAAATACCAATTTCAGCTCTTGGAACATCGCATATGCTCTGTGGCGTTCAAAACTTTTTGAAGTCCTGGTTCTAAACCGTAAAGCATGATGCACTAAACTCTCAAGTAGTCATCATACTGAGCTTTTCAAACGTTCATAACGTCGGCATCAGCTCCTGCAACAGGTCTGTCACCTAGCGGTGCATCAAGGACATAATTCTTCTATGCAACAATGAGAATAATCCCCAGATCACGGACCCAGTCCACATTATTGCTACTATCATCTTTCAACTTAGTTTTCTCTAGGAACATATCAAAAATAAAACAAGGGAGCTATACGCGAGCTATTGATCTACAACACAGATATGCAAATACTATCAGGACTAAGTTCATGATAAATTAAGCTCAATTAATCATATTACTTAAGAACTCTCACTTACATAGACATCCATCGAGTCATCCAAATGATCATGTGATCCAAATCAACTAAACCATGTCCGATCATAACGTGAGATGGAGTAGTCTTCAATGGTGAACATATCCATGTTGATCATATCTACTATATGATTCACGTTCGACCTTCGGTCTCCGGTGTTCCGAGGCCATGTCTGTACATGCTATGCTCGTCAAGTTTAACATGAGTATTCCACATGTGCAAAACTGGCTTGCACCCACTGTATGTGAACGTAGAGCCTATCACACCCAATCATCACATGGTGTCTCAGCACGAAGAACTTTCGCAATGGTGCATACTCGGGGAGAACACTTATACCTTGAAATTTAGTTAAGGGACCATTTTATAATGCTACCACCGTACTAAGCAAAATAAGATGCATAAAGATAAACATCACATGCAATAAAAATATGTGACATGATATGGCCATCATCATCTTGTGCTTTTGATCTCCATCTCCAAAGCAACGTCATGATCTCCATTGTCACTGGCTCGACACCTTGATCTCCATCATAGCATTATGGTCGTCTCGCCAACTGTTGCTTCTACAACTATCGCTACCGCTTAGAGATAAAGTAAAGAAATTACATGGCGTTTGCATTTCATACAATAAAGCGACAACCATAAGGCTCCTGCCAGTTGCTGATAACTTTTACAAAACATGATCATCTCATAACGTATATCATAATCATGTCTGGACCATATCACATCACAACATGCCCTGCAAAAACAAGTTAGACGTCCTCTACTTTGTTGTTGCAAGTTTTACGTGGATGCTACGGGCTTCTAGCAAGAACCGTTCTTACCTACGGCACAAAACCACAACGGTGATTTATCAAGTTTGTTGTTTTAACCTTCAACAAGGACCGGCCGCAGTCAAATTTGATTCAACTAAAGTTGGAGAAATAGACACCTGCCAGCCACCTTTATGCAAAACTAGTTGCATGTCTGTCGGTGGGACCGGTCTCATGAACGTGGTCATGTAAGGTTGGTCCGGGCCGCTTCATCCAACAATACCGCTGAATCAAAATAAGAAGTATGAATATCACCGCCAACAACTCTTTGTGTTCTACTCGTGCATATCATCTACGCATAGACCTGTATCTAATACCACTTTTGGGAAACGTAGAATGCAATTTCAAAAAAATTCCTACACTCACGCAAGATCTATCTAGGAGATGCATAGCAACGAGAGGGGGAGAGTGTGTCCACATACCCTCGTATAGCGAAATAGGAAGCGTTTGTTAACGCGGTTGGTGGAGTCAAACTTCTTCTCGTTCCGACCGATCAAGTACCGAATGTACGGCACCTCTGAGTTCTACACACATTCAGCTCGATGACGTCCCTCGAACTCTTGATCCAGCAAAGTGTCAAGGGAGAGTTGCGTCAACACAACGGTGTGGTGACGGATATGGTGAAGTGATACGTGCAAGGCTTCGCCTAAGCACTACGTGAATATGACGAGAGGCGTAAATTGTGGAGGGGGGCGCCGCACACGGCTAAGAATCATTATTATGTGTTCTAGGCGCCTCCCCCTTCATATATATAGGTGGGAGGGAGAGGGGGCAGCCAAGGGGGCGCCCAAGTAGGAGGAATCCTACTTGGGGCCCTAATCCTATTCGCCCCCCTACCATAATTCTAGAAGGTGGAAGGAAGGAGGCGGGGGGAGAGAAGGAAGGAGGAGGCTGAATCCCTCCCCTTCCTTTCTCTCTTTTCCTCTTTCCTCCCCCCCGCTATTTCAGCCTACATGGGGCGCACCAGCCCCTTAGGGGCTGGTCTATCCCACTCTTGGCCCATTAGGCCCATGTAGTTGTCGGGGGGATGCGTGGAACCCCTTCCATTGACCTGATACGTACTGGTACCCCAGGAACACTTCAAGTGTCCGAATACTATCGTCTTATATATCAATCTTTACCTATCAACCATTTCGAGACTCGTCATCATATCTGTGATCTCATCTGGGAGTCCGAACAACATTTGTTCACCAAATCACATAACTCATATAATATAAACCGTCATCGAACTTTAAGTGTGCGGACCCTACGGGCTCGAGAACTATGTAGACAAGATCGAGACACCTCTCCGGTCAATAACCAATAGCGGAACCTGGATGCTCATATTTGCTCCCACATATTCTAAGAAGATCTTTATCGGTCGAACTGTTATGACAACATACGTTATTCCCGTTGTCATCGATATGTTACTTTCCCGAGATTCGATCGTCGGTATCTTCATACCTAGTTCAATCTCGTTGCTAGCAAGTCTCTTTACTCATTCTATAATGCATCATCCTGCAAGTAACTCATTAGTCACTTTGCTTGCAAGGCTTCTTATGATGTGCATTACCGAGAGGGCCAGAGATACCTCTACGATACTCGGAGTGACAAATCCTACTCTTGATCTATGCCAACCCAATAAACACATTGGGAGATACCTGTAGAGCATCTTTATAATCACCCAGTTATGTTGTGATGTTTGATAGCACACAAGGTATTCCTCCGGTATCCGGGAGTTGCATAATCTCATAGTCAAAGGAATATGTATATGACATGAAGAAAGCAATAGCAATAAAACTTAACGATCATTATGCTAAGCCAATGGATGGGTCTTGTCCATCACATCATTCTCCTAATGATGGGATCCCATTGATCACATGTCCATGGCTAGGAAACTTAACCATTTTTATTAACGAGCTAGTCTAGTAGAGGCTTACTAGGGACACTGTGTTTTGTTTATGTATCCACACGTGTATCAAGATTCCGGTTAATACAATTCTAGCATGAATAATAAACATTTATCATGATATAAGGAAATATAAAATAATCAACTTTATTATTGCCTTTAGGGCATATTTCCTTTAGGTGTGATCATTCTCACCGAAAAGCCTAACGGTCAAGTCTTTTGCACTAGTCGGTCTCACCAAAATTTTCATGTTGGTGTCACCGAGTTGGGTCAAAGACTTGTAACGGTTGGATTTTTTGTGCTGCCTATTTATACCCCTCCACCACCACCTACTCTCTAAGAGAGCCAGTAGAACGAAAAACAACTTCCACCATTCATTTTCTAAGAAGAGAAGCACCTACTCATGTGTTGAGATCAAGAGATTCTAATACAACCATTTGAACCTTGATTTCTAGCCTTCCCTAAGATGCTTTCAATTCAATCCCCTTTCCTACCAAAGCTAAATCTGTGAGAGAGTGTTTGAGTGTTGGGGAGACTATCATTTGAAGCACAAGAGCAAGGAGTCCATCATCAACAACATCGTCTATTACCTTTTGGAGAGTGGTGTCTCCTAGATTGGTTAGGTGTCACTTGGGAGCCTCCATGATGTGGAGTTGAACTAAAGAGTTTGTAAGGGCAAGGAGATCGCCTACTTCGTGAATATCTACCCGTGTGAGGCTAGTCCTTCGTGGACGTAAGCCATGGTAGAATATGCAAGGTTGCTTCTTCGTGGACCCTTCGTGGGTGGAGTCCTCTATGTACTCGCGCAACCGTTACCCTCCGTGTGTTGAAGTCTCCATCAAAGTGGATGTATGATAGCACCACCTATCGGAACCACCCCAAAAATCATCATGTCTTCATTGCGTTTGAAATCTCCAATCCCTCCTTTACGTTCATATGCAAAGTCTTTACTTTCCAATGCACAACTCTTAGAATTGCATGTGTAGGGTGTACTTGACTTGGTAGAATTGCTAAAACTTGCCTACAACTAAAATTGGGAAAATGATAGGTTTCTATTTGTTTAAGTAGTCTAATCACCCCCTCCCTCTAGACATACTTTTGATCCTAGACCTAGAGCGGGCAACCGCTCACTGGATCTAGCATTGAAGCGGCTCACAGACTGAGAGCGCAGGCACTGTGCATGCCTTCTCTTCGAATTGAAACTGCATTTGTTTGCCCACCTACCTCCATTAAACCAGCGGGTGCTCTGAGGAACTTACTCCAGCGCCACGCATATGTTTCTATGCCGGCCGATATTAAACACCACTCTGCCTGGCTCCTCGCGTCCGCCCTTTGTATAAACATGTCTAGGTGCCGGCAAGAACCACACCTCACCTCCGCTCTCCCCATCTCCTCCTTGTACATCACCTGCCATGACCTCTCATGAATAGAAGGAGTTCTCTAGCATTGCAGCGCCCTGTGTCGCGTGACGAGCTAGCCTGATTGTAGGACCTTGAAGTATGTCTAGAGGGGGGTGATTAGACTACTTGACCAATAAAAACTTAACCTTTTCCCAATTTTAGAGTTTGGCAGATTTTAGCTATTTTAGGACAAGTCAAGCAATCATCACACAATTCAAGCAAGCATGCAAAGAGTATATAGGCAGCGGAAATTAAAGCATGCAACTTGCAAGAAAGTAAAGGGAAGGGTTTGGAGGATTCAAACGCAATTGGAGACACGGATGTTTTTGGCGTGGTTCCGATAGGTGGTGCTATCGTACATCCACGTTGATGGAGACTTCAACCCACGAAGGGTAACGGCTGCGCGAGTCCACGGAGGGCTCCACCCACGAAGGGTCCACGAAGAAGCAACCTTGTCTATCCCACCATGGATGTCGCCCACGAAGGACTTGCCTCACTAGCGGTAGATCTTCACGAAGTAGGCAATCTCCTTCTCCACAATCTTGGCGGAGGCTCCTAAGTGACACCTAGCCAATCTAGGAGACACCACTCTCCAAGAAGTAACAAATGGTGCGTTGATGATGAACTCCTTGCTCTTGTGCTTCAAATGATAGTCTCCCCAACACTCAACTCTCTCTCATAGGTTTTGGATCTGGTGGAAAGAAGATTTGAGTGGAAAGCAACTTGGGGAAGGCTAGAGATCAAGATTCATATGGTAGGAATGGAATATCTTGGCCTCAACACATGAGTAGGTGGTTCTCTCTCAGAAATGGTAAGTTGGAAGTGTAGGTTCGTTCTGATGGCTCTCTCCATGAATGAAGAGGAGGTGGAGGGGTATATATAGCCTCCACACAAAATCTAACCGTTACACACAATTTACCAAACTCGGTGGGACCGAATCGTTAAACTCGGTCAGACCGATTTAGTAAACCTAGTGACCGTTAGTGATTTTTAGTGGGACTGACATGCATCTCGGTGAGACCGATTCGGTTAGGGTTAGGGCATAACGTAATCTCGGTAGGACCGATTACACAAACTCGGTGAGACCAATTTGGTAATAAGCTTTCCAGAGAGTTGGTCAGGTAAACTCGGTGGGACCGATTTGCTCTTTTCAGTGAGACCGAAATGTTACAAAAAGGAAACAGAGAGTTTACATTGCAATCTTGGTGGGACCGATCGCTCGCTTCGGTTAGACCGAAACGTTACAAAGGGAAACAGAGAGATTACAACCCCATCTCGGTGAGACCGAGATCCCTATCGGTAAGACCGATTTGCTTAGGGTTTGTGGCAGTGGCTATGAATTTTGGAATCGGTGGCACCGGATAGGAAGAATCGGTGTGACCGATTTTGGCTTTGGGTTTAGGTCATTTGTGGATGTGGGAAAGTAGTTGAGGGTTTTGGAGCATATCACAAAGCACATGAAGCAAGAGGCTCATTAAGCAACACCTCAACCCTCGTTGATAGTATTGGCTTTTCCTATAGACTCAATGTGATCTTGGATCACTAAAATATAAAATGAAGAGTCTTGAGCTTTTGAGCTTGAGCCAATCCTTTGTCCTTAGTATTTTGAGGGATCCACTTTCATCATCCATGCCATGCCATTCATTGAGCTTTCCTGAAATAATAGTCTTGGAATAGTATTAGCTCAATGAGCTATATGTTGTTATGAATTGCCAAAACCACCTAGGGATAGTTGCACTTTCAATCTCCCCCTTTTTGGTAATTGATGACAACATATAGATCAAAGCTTCGACAAATGATAATAAGATTGAATAACATCGTCGCTTTGAGAAGTATGTGATAAGCAAGAGCTCCCCCTAAATTTGTGAAGGAAATATGCCCTAGAGGCAATAATAAAGTTATTATTTATTTCCTCATATCATGATAAATGTTTATTATTCATGCTAGAATTGTATTAACCGGAAACATGATACATGTGTGAATACATAGACAAACATAACGTCACTAGTATGCCTCTACTTGACTAGCTCATTAATCAAAGATGGTTATGTTTCCTAACCATAGACATGTGTTGTCATTTGATTAACGGGATCACATCATTAGGAGAATGATGTGATTGACATGACCCATTCCGTTAGCCTAGCACTTGATCATTTAGTATAATGATATTGCTTTCTTCATGACTTATACATGTTCCTGTAACTATGAGATTATGCAACTCCCGTTTACCAGTGGAACACTTTGTGTGCTACCAAACGTCACAACGTAACTGGGTGATTATAAAGGGGCTCTACAGGTGTCTCTGAAGGTACATGTTGGGTTGGCGTATTTCGAGATTAGGTTTTGTCACTCCGATTGTCGGAGAGGTATCTCTAGGGCCCTCTCGGTAATGCACATCACTATAAGCCTTGCAAGCAATGTAGCTAATGAGTTAGTTACAGAGTGATGCATTACGTAACGAGTAAAGATACTTGCCGGTAACGAGATTGAACTAGGTATTGGATACCGACGATCGAATCTCGGGCAAGTAACATACCAATGACAAAGGGAACAACGTATGTTGTTATGCGGTTTGACCGATAAAGATCTTCATAGAATATGTAGGAGCCAATATGAGCATCCAGGTTCCGCTATTGGTTATTGACCGAGAATAGTTCTAGGTCATGTCTACATAGTTCTCGAACCCGTAGGGTCCGCACGCTTAACGTTACGATGACAATTTTATTATGAGTTTATAAGTTTTGATGTACCGAAGTTTGTTCGGAGTCCCGGATGTGATCACGGACATGACGAGGAGTCTCGAAATGGTTGAGACATAAATATTGATATATTGGAAGCCTATGTTTGGACATCGGAAGTGTTCCGGGTGAAATCGGCATTTTACCGGAGTACCGGGAGGTTACCGGAACCCCCCGGTGACCTAATGGGGCTTATTGGGCCTAGTGGAGGAAGTGGAGAGGAGGCCTAGGGGCAGCCGCGCGCCCCTCCCCCCAAGTCCGAATAGGACAAGGAAGGGGGCGACGCCCCCTTTCCTTTCCCCCCTCTCTTCCTTCCCCCCAAGTCCTAATCCAACTAGGGAAAGGGGGGAGTCCTACTCTCGGTGGGAGTAGGACTCCTCCGGCGCGCCTCCTCCTAGGGCCGGCCGCACCCCCCTTGCTCCTTTATATACGGGGGCAGGGGGCACCCTAGGACACACAAGTTGATCTTCAAGATCGTTCCTTAGCCGTGTGCGGTGCCCCCCTCCACCATATTCCACCTTGGTCATATCGTCGCGGAGTTTAGGCGAAGCCCTGCGCCGGTAGAACATCATCATCGTCACCACTCCGTCGTGCTGACGGAACTCATCCCCGACACTTTGCTGGATTGGAGTCCGGGGATCGTCATCGAGCTGAACGTGTGCTGAACTCGGAGGTGCCGTACGTTGGGTACTTGGATCGGTCGGATCGTGAAGACGTACGACTACATCAACCGCGTTGTCATAACGCTTCCGCTTATGGTCTACGAGGGTACGTGGACAATACTCTCCTCCCTCGTTGCTATGCATCACCATGATCTTGCGTGTGCGTAGGAAAATTTTGAAATTACTATGTTCCCCAACAATTTGTGCATGGGTTAAGATTTGATTTGGACTACAAATGCACAATGAATTAGGCTCATGGGTTACTCTTCCATGTCACATACATCTTGGTGGAGCGCTCAAAATAATAAACAATGAATACATGCACTCATCACCAAGCATAGTGAGTGATCACATAAGATAGATAGGATAATATCAAGCATGCATAAGTGTAGCTTATGATCAAACACATGATCATCAATGTCTCACAAGCATAGTATCTCAACCAAAAGCAAACAAAGTTGAAAAAACACCAAATAAAGCAAGAGAGAATAAAAGTAACACTCTCTCTCTCTCTCTCTCGAAGCCTATGATCTATACATTTTTCTCCCCCTTTGGCAACAAGTTACCAAAAAGTTCATAGAAAATGCATAGTGCTAGATCGTCTCTCAGGCTTGATCTTCTGGTGGTGGTGTCCTGATAGCTCCTTGGACGAAGGCTTCAGTTGAAGTAGAGGGTGCTAGAGTGGATGCTGGAGCTGGTTGCACTGGAACTGTAGGGGCAGTAGCTGGTGCTGAAGTTGTTGCTCTAGTGTCTGTCACTGGCACTGCAACTGACCTCTGGGCTCTGGGCACTCTAGCAAACACATTGGTGGTTGTCTTGCCCTTCCTCTCCTGCATGTCATCCTACAACTGCTCTACAACTGACTGAATCTCAGTTACTTTAACATCTAGATCATAGAATTTTTGTTCCATGATTCTTTCCAGGCTCTCCTGATTCTGAGTGAGGGTGGCCAGTCCTTTCTCAATCCTCAGTGTAGATGCTATCAAGTAACCAA
Source organism: Triticum dicoccoides (assembly GCF_002162155.2). Lineage (NCBI taxonomy): Eukaryota > Viridiplantae > Streptophyta > Magnoliopsida > Poales > Poaceae > Triticum > Triticum dicoccoides. Next base: position 172,414,979 of record NC_041383.1, read on the forward strand.
GCTGCTCCTGTTTGGTTTTCAAGAAATATTCAGATGCCTCCTCTTGAGTTGGCATCTTGGCAGCCTTCTCCTTCTTTGCCTTCTCCTTCTTATTCTGAGCTTGAACTGATTGTGGATCATCTTCATTCATGACAACCTCATTGTCCTCAAAGTCTGGATAAAGTGGAAAATGTTCCTTATCCAACTGATATTTCCCTGTGCCCATCTTTGAGTTGATCAATTCCTGAATCTGAGGTGCATATCCACAGCTCCTCTTCTGATCTGCTGCAGTCCTCTTGATTGTTTCAATTATTAGGCTCATGACTTTGAACTTCTGTGGCACATCAAACACATGCAGCATGTTGATGGCATGCCCTCTGATCATGTTATGGTCACCAGACTTGGGCAACAAAGTGTGCCTCAGAATCCAATTGATGGTTGGCAACCCTGACAGCAGAAAGTGAACTGATCCAAACTTGTGAGTCTCTATTGCCTTGTCTGGAATTTCCTTGTACATGTGAGCCATTGAATTGTGACCTAACTTCTTCTTTGCATAAATGTCCAGGTCATCCTCATTTTCCTTGGGGGCATTTATCAGACTTGCCCATTCTTCAACAGTGGACTGGTACCTTGTACCTTCAGACATCCAAACAATTCTACCATCTGGGTAAAAATGTGTTGTGGAGTAGAACTGCATGATAAACTCATCATTCCAGTTGGTGAACTTCTGTCCAACAAAATCAGCAACTCCACAAGCAACAAAGCTTTCTTGTACTCCAGGATAGTGCTCTTCATTGTCCTTGATGTAGGTCCAGTCGACCCACCTCATGTCACAGACTATAGGCTTCTTGTCTAACAGAATTGTTTCATAAAAGTCATGTTGTTCCTTTGTGTGGAACCTGTAGTCAACAACAGTTCTCCTTCTTGAAGCATATGGATCTTCCATCCTCCACAGCCTCAGCCCTGAATCCTTCCTGATTCTCATGTCCTCAGCCACAGGATGGGCATCATTGTGGTCTGGTATCTTGGGCTTGAGCTTTCTTAAGACCTGTCCTTCTTCATCCTCATCTTCAGCAACATTGGGCACTGGGGCCTTGTTCTTCTCAGCAGCTGGAATACTCCTAGTATTCCTCTTTGGAACTTGCTTGGCCTTGGAGGCAGCTTTGGGTGCTTCCTTGGGCTTGGATGTTGTAGCCCCTGATCTGATTGCATCACCCATAAGCTTAGGTGCCTTAGGTGCTGGTGCAGCATCCTCTTCCTCTTCTTCAGAATCCCTTCTCATAGATGGCTTTCCAAGGACCTTGGCTGTTGTAGTTCTTGCTCTCTTCCTTTTCTTGTCTTGAGCCCCATCATCCTCTGACTCAATTGTGAATGTCATAGTTTCACCAGTGGGGACTTTCTGAGGTTTGGATGATGTTTCTTTCCTTGCAGGTGCCTCTTTGGGTTGAGCCTGAGCTGGCACTTGAGTGGACTTTCTGGTCTTTGGCATTGGTGTCCTCTTGGCAGGAACTTTCTTCTTCAGACCTGGTTTAGTGCTCTGTGCAGAGCCATATTCTTTCTTGAGAACTACCTTCTTGGAAGTAGCCTCATCTTCCTCAGCTTTGTAATCTTCATCCTCAGAATCTGAAGTTCTTTTCCTCCTTTCCCTAGTTGCAGCCTTAGGCAAATTGCTAGGAGTACTTCTGCTCCCTTCATCTGTAGTTGAGGGACTAGTGCCCTCACTCAAGTCCATCTGCTCTTCTAACCTGTTCTGGCTGTTACTCTGATCTGACATACTGCAAAAGCTGACTGCTGACCCTGTGAAGAGTTATGGATGAGGAATAGATGAGCATCACAAAATGCAGAGATTTTTGCAAAAGAATGATTCAAAAGTTCAGTTTTAGTTTTCCACAGAAAGCATTTCGGATCAACCGATTTTCAAACTCGGTGATACCGAAGCAGTTTTGGAACCTAAACTGATGATCTCGGTTGGACCGAGTTTCAGTTCGGTGGCACCGAGACTGCTAGGGTTTCACAGAATCCTCAAATCGGTCGCACCGATTAGTAATTCTCGGTCAGACCGAGAGTCACTAGTGCAATGGCATAAGCCAAATCGGTGAGACCGAGTTTTTCAACTCGGTGGGTCCGAGATGGTTTCGGTGGAAACCTAACCCTAAAAATTTGAATCACATCTAATCTATGAACTACTTTGGCTGGATAGAAGAGTTTCAATCGTGGCAAGAATCAATATGAATACAATGTGCTAGGAAACAGACGTGGATAGCACAAAGATCAAGCCCATACCCTAACTTGGCGGTGGACTTGCTACGACGGGGACGAAATCCGTTGACGGCAGCGGAGACCAGCGATAGGAGGCTGCTGGGGACGAAGAGACGACCGGAGACCACCGATGGTAGAGCGAGCTGTTGCGCGGGCGAAGGGTTTCGGAGAAATTTCCAAAATTTTGCCCGTGGCTATATATAGTCCGACCCTGTCGGTGTGACCGAGTGGAACAACTCGGTGGCACCGAGATGCATAACTGTGTTCAGTTACAGCAAATCGGTGAGACCGAGAAGTTCAAATCGGTTGCACCGAGATTGAAAACTCAGATCAACTTGGTGATCTCGGTAGGACCAAAATGGAGGAATCGGTCGGACCGAGAATCACAAAGAGGTTTTGGAAGTTTAAGTCTATGACGAATCGGGGACACCGAGTGCTCCTCACACAGAGTGGTTCGAATCTACTTGATCAAATTTTGTGATGTAGCATGAATAGAGTTTGAGATGAGAAAAGCATAGATAGCTAAAGAAGGTTCTTAGGCATTCTTGTCCATCCACTTGGCTAAAAGAAAAGAACCCAAACAAGCAAAATAACAAGTGGATGACCTTGAATGAGTAAAATATGCACCAACATGCTCACACAATAAGATGGCAAATGAAATATGTGGCAAAGCATGCACAACCAATTCTAGCATCTATCAAGCAATTGGCGATGACTAGGTCATCTATATATATGAGTATATTGACTTAGGAGTCAAATGAGAACATTTGATCATAGGTCATACTCATCGTTTAAGCTCAAGTGGGGTTACCACTTTTACATAATACATTAATGTGTTCACACCATTAGAGTTGCTTTGACTCAATTCTTAGAGTTAAGCTCCCCCTAGATGTGAGATCCCCCCTTAGAGGGATGAACTAACCTTGGGTTTCGTCGATGATGACTTCATGTAGGTGTTGAAGATGTAGATGCTCAATGTTGATGTAGATCATTTGGAGCAATCCTTTGGAGTGAGTTGCACTTTCAACTTACCTACATGGGTTAGTCCCACAAGGAACAAACAAGAATATCCATAGACATAGAGTGATGCACACATAAGATGATGTCCATGAATTCATTAGGTTACCTTGTCCCTTGCCTTACCAACATGAGGGTTTGTGACTCCTTGAACTAGTGCAAGATGTGGAAGTTGATTGCACTTGTTCTTGCCAAAATTATATGAGTGAAGAATGTTGGCGGAGTCACCCTCAAGAACTCTCTAGTTCTTCTTCTTCGGGATCCAAATCATCTTGATGGGAATCCTTGGAGTTGTAGTTGTACTTGATGAAGTAGAACTTGACGTAGTCTTGGGGACCCACTTGAATGAGGCTTTAGGTGCTTCTTCAAATGCATCAATCTCTTCTTGAAGCTTGTCCTTGCCTTTGTTCTTGTGGTCTTGTGGTGGAAGATCATCTTGAGCTTGTGTCCCCTTGAAGAAAGTAGGATCATACTTCTCTTGTTGAGGAACAAACTTCGTCTTGGGGTATTGATCTTCTTCCCACTCAACTCCATTGGCATTGAACTTTCGTTCAAAACCAACACCTTGATTCTTCCGGTGCCTTCCTTGCTTGCGTACAATTTCCTTGAATTGCTTACTCCCGGCAAGGCTCTTGTAAACACCTTTCTCTATAATTCCCTTCAATAAGCTATTTTCTTGCTCAAGTGTAACTTGGCTAAGAGAATCATTAGTGGAATCAAGAGAACTACTAGAAGAAACAATACTGGATTTGACATTATTATTGTTACTACTAGAGGAAGTATCTTTCTTGTACTTGTTACTAGACTTGACTTGAGGCATGTAAGTAGATAAGAGTAAACGCTTGGCAATATAAGAAGAACTTTTCTTGTGAATATCATCATTGATTGCTTTTAAGAACTCATGCTCTTGCTCAAGATTGAGCTTTTCAAAGCGTAACTTCTCATGAGCCCTTAAAAGTTCTCGATGATCTTCGTAGATAGTTTCATGAGCCAACTTAAGAGTGTTTAGTTCTTTAGTTAGAAGCTCAATCTTCTCATTATCATTGTCATTCGTTTTATCTTGATTAGAATGATTAATTGACGTTTCATCATAGTATTCATCACTAGAGTTGTCAACAAGTAAATCATCATCCACAAGCAAGTCATCTTCATCACTATTGAAATCAACATACTCAGGATGTGTTACCTTTGGACCTTTGGCCATGAAGCATCTTCCAACACCTTCATTTTGTGAGTCAAATATGACGTAGGAGTTGGTTGACACAAGTGCTAGACCGGCAACACCTTCATCTTGAGTATATTCGGAGTCGGAGTGATAGCTTCTCTCGGAGTGATTGTCGGAGTCGGAGCCGAAAACCCATTCACCAACATGAGCTTGATGTCTTCGTTTTGTGTAGCTCCTTGATGACTTGTCCTTCCTTTCCGAATCCTTGCTTCTCCGTGAGGGTCTTCATTCATAACGATCATCTCTACTCCTCCTCTCTCTTGGTGGTGATTCTTCTCTTTTGCTCCTTCTTGGAGAGTCTTCTCTTCTTTTGTAGGGTGCCGTACAGTCATTGGAGTAGTGTCCGGGTCTCCCACAATTGTAGCAATTGCGCTCTTGACTAGAAGATCTTTTGTCATTGTAAGACCTTGACTTGGATCTTCTTTCTTTGCTTCTACTCTTGTAGAATTTGTTGAAGTTCTTCACCATTAAGCTCAATTCTTCATTGGAGGTTGGTTTCTCACTTGATGATGTGGGGGCTTCACTTGAGGCTTTGTAAGCACCACTTGACTTGTTGTGAAGTTGCTCCTTATCCTCGAGTGACATCTCATGAGCAACAATTCTTCCAATGACTTTCGTTGGCTTGAGATCTTTGTAGTTTGGCATCATTTGAATCAATGTGCACACGGTATCATACTTTCCATCCAATGCTCTTAGAATCTTCTTGATGATGAATTTGTCGGTCATCTCTTCACTCCCTAAGCCGGCAATCTCATTTGTGATAAGAGCAAGCCTAGAACACATTTCAGCGACACCTTCACCATCCTTCATTTTGAACTTGTCAAGCTGACTTTGGAGCACATCCAACTTGGATTCCTTGACGGACTCGGTACCTTCATGCATATCAATCAAAGTATCCCAAATTCCCTTTGCATTCTCAAGACGGCTGATTTTGTTGAATTCTTCGGGGCACAATCCGTTGAAGATGATATCACAAGCTTGAGCGTTGTATTGCAGCATCTTCAATTCTTCTGCATTAGCTTCACGGTTCGGTTCTCTCCCATCGAAAAATTCACCTTGCAAGCCAATACAAATAATTGCCCAAACGGCGGGGTTATGTCTGAGAATATGCATTTTCATCTTATGCTTCCAACTAGCAAAATTAGTACCATCAAAGTAAGGACCTCTACAGTGATAATTTCCCTCGCTAGACGCCATACTCTCCTAGGTTGTGAAACCAAGGCTATGACCACCAAAAGCTATGGAAATCAAAGCAAATGGAGACCAAGGCTCTGATACCACTTGTAGGACCTTGAAGTATGTCTAGAGGGGGGGGTGATTAGACTGCTTGACCAATAAAAACTTAACATTCTCCCAATTTTAGAGTTTGGCAGATTTTAGCTATTTTAGGACAAGTCAAGCAATCATCACACAATTCAAGCAAGCATGCAAAGAGTATATAGGCAGCGGAAATTAAAGCATGCAACTTGCAAGAAAGTAAAGGGAAGGGTTTGGAGGATTCAAACGCAATTGGAGACATGGATGTTTTTGGCGTGGTTCCGATAGGTGGTGCTATCGTACATCCACGTAGATGGAGACTTCAACCCACGAAGGGTAACGGCTGCGCGAGTCCACGGAGGGCTCCACCCATGAAGGGTCCACGAAGAAGCAACCTTGTCTATCCCACCATGGCCGTCGCCCACGAAGGACTTGCCTCACTAGCGGTAGATCTTCACGAAGTAGGCGATCTCCTTGCCCTTACAAACTCCTTGGTTCAACTCCACAATCTTGTCGGAGGCTCCCAAGTGACACCTAGCCAATCTAGGAGACACCACTCTCCAAGAAGTAACAAATGGTGCGTTGATGATGAACTCCTTGCTCTTGTGCTTCAAATGATAGTCTCCCCAACACTCAACTCTCTCTCATAGGTTTTGGATCTGGTGGAAAGAAGATCTGAGTGGAAAGCAACTTGGGGAAGGCTAGAGATCAAGATTCATATGGTAGGAATGGAATATCTTGGCCTCAACACATGAGTAGGTGGTTCTCTCTCAGAAATGGTAAGTTGGAAGTGTAGGTTCGTTCTGATGGCTCTCTCCACGAATGAAGAGGAGGTGGAGGGGTATATATAGCCTCCACACAAAATCTAACCGTTACACACAATTTACCAAACTCGGTGGGACCGAATCGTTAAACTCGGTCAGACCGATTTAGTAAACCTAGTGACCGTTAGTGATTTTCGGTGGGACTGACATGCATCTCGGTGAGACCGATTCAGTTAGGGTTAGGGCATAACGTAATCTCGGTAGGACCGATTACACAAACTCGGTGAGACCGATTTGGTAATAAGCTTTCCAGAGAGTTGGTCAGGTAAACTCGGTGGGACCGATTTGCTCTTTTCGGTGAGACCGAAATGTTACAAAAAGGAAACAGAGAGTTTACATTGCAATCTCGGTGGGAACGATCGCTCACTTCGGTTAGACCGAAACGTTACGAAGGGAAACAGAGAGATTACAACCCCATCTCGGTGAGACCGAGATCCCTATCGGTAAGACCGATTTGCTTAGGGTTTGTGGCAGTGGCTATGACTTTTGGAATCGGTGGCGCCGGATAGGAAGAATCGATGTGACCGATTTTGGCTTTGGGTTTAGGTCATTTGTGGATGTGGGAAAGTAGTTGAGGGTTTTGGAGCATATCACAAAGCACACGAAGCAAGAGGCTCATTAAGCAACACCTCATCCCTCCTTGATAGTATTGGCTTTTCCTAGAGACTCAATGTGATCTTGGATCACTAAAATATAAAATGAAGAGTCTTGAGCTTTTGAGCTTGAGCCAATCCTTTGTCCTTAGTATTTTGAGGGATCCACTTTCATCATCCATGCCATGCCACTCATTGAGCTTTCCTGAAATAATAGTCTTGGAATAGTATTAGCTCAATGAGCTATATGTTTTTATGAATTACCAAAACCACCTAGGGATAGTTGCACTTTCACCGATGCATGTTGGATTGCCGGCAAGCCCTCCGGACCAAGCACCAAAACCATCGCCATCACCCCCCTCACCCGTCTAGGCTAGACAACATCGTCTCCCTTCAAATCGACTGCCAGCAATGTCGGCAATGTGTTAGGTAGGTTCGAAAGGAAGCCATGTTGGTGGAGTCCAATATGTTCGCAACCACCACGGTCAGCGAGAAAAAGTAGATCATTGGAGGCCATCGCTGCTCGAGTCCCAAGATGGCCACCACCACCGCGTCACCGGGTTACATGGTTGGTGGCTAGCCCGGTGAGCGGCGGCGTAGACCACGGCGACTGTCTTCCCAGAGGTAGAGGGGGACTATTCTCCCCTTCTTGCTAAAGCATATCCCTCCAGGGATCTCGACAGTCCGACGAGCGGACAACCGGACATGGGTAAGACATGTCGTGGGAATGGAGATCCGTCGTAGGCGGCATTAGACTACGTTTAGCCTAGTCTGGTATAGTTTAGTTAAAATTGTCCGAAATGTAAAAAAAATCGTCTGGTTTGAATGAAGATCATCCGATTTGCATGTAATTTATCTGGTTATTTTAAATCTAGTTTGAAATGTATGCAAATAGCTTTGGATGGCCGCCTCCTGCATCCGTGTCCGTAGACTGGTCCCTCCCTGTCCGCACAGATGCGGTGTCCGGTTTGCAGATTAGCGTTGGAGATGCCCTTATCCACATTTTTTCCAGTTCAAATCATTCGAGGTAAGGTACTAGCGATGAATGCAAGGTCAAAAACTTGACGCGTGCACACGGTCGTAACCCAAGAGGCAGATGTGTAGCAACTCTTGCAGTAAAGCAGAGAAAATTATGATGAAGGGAATTGCACAAAGCACCATTTATTGGGGCTAGTATTGCACAAAACACCTACTGTACAGGTTTGTTACTGAAAACATCACATATTGGTGTAATACATTGCAGTGCGGTTGAAAGAACATTTTAAGGTTTTGGTAATTGATGACATTCTCTATGGACTAATGGTTACATTGAGTTATATTTGAAGGTTTTGTCCATAGGCATTTCTTGAAGTCCATGTGTCGGTTTCATGGAGTTTATGAGTTGACCAAGGTGCTATTAAGGAATTATCCAAAGATTGGTCATGTGAGTGTTGAGATTATTGCAGGCATGTCTTGAAGAAGAAGAGTGTGTGATCATTTATGTTTACCTTCAAGAAATCATCATGCAAATGAGGAGAGTTGGAAAGTTTCAAGGTTGATCAAGACTAAGTACAGAGAGTGATTCAAGTTGATCAACATACAAAGCATAGAAGATGTACCGAGTGGGATCAAGTAATCCCATGGTATGGTAATAATTGTCCATTACACATTGTGTACTAACCCATGGTCTACGTGAGAGTTCTATGTGGGGTTAGGTATGTTTCCATGGTCTTGTGTCAAGAGGAATATATCATACAACTCATGGAGAGGATGACATCAAGTGGTGATTGTCATCAAGATTGCGGTGTGCAAGTTCAAGTGGAGTATCACGAAGAGATCATCCTTGAAGCTTGCCGTCCATTGTGGTGTCAATGGACTTGTGAAGATGTGCCAAAGAGTGGCTCACCCATAGTGGAGTATGGGGGAGCAATCAACTAGTCTTCATCGAGCCAACACAATCAAGAAAGGTGGTCCAACTTGAGGGAGTCAAGATCGTCATCATCTAGCTCAAGTGGACTATGTGCAAGGCAAAGGTTTGCCCTTGATAAGTTTTCTATTTTACCGGTCTCATGGTGGTAGTTGGGAGACCGGTTATAGGATCGATTGACGTACTATCAAGGGGGGCTCTCCATGAGTAGCTTGATCGTATCGTTCGTAGAGAGCTCACCATTGCATCATCTTTATTGGTTCTTGTTTGTTCTTCTCCTTCTGTGATTTGGAGCTTATGGTCATTTTCATGACAAGCTCGAGTTCATCGAAAATAGAGTTCACATGCATCTTCTCTGATGTTTTCGATGTTGGGGTTTTTGCCGGTTCTCTTTGTGAGTCTTAGAGCTTATGGTCATCTTGATGGCAACCTCGAGTTCATCAAAAACAGAGTTCACATGCATCTTCTATGATGTTTTCGATGTTAGAGGTTATGCCGGTTCTTCCCTGGTCGAGGGTTCACTCCTCTATATGTTAGGCATACCTCCCCTACCTCTTCTTACTATAACCAACATGCTTGAGTTTGCTCAATTCGGAGCTCATTTGCAGAAGTTGTGGCAGTTCTGGTTTTCCTGGAGCATCTGTTTTGCTTGGAAGTGGCATAAGGGAGGCGCCAGCGGTAGTACTGCGGCCTCGGAGAAGTAGTACCGCTGAAAGCCATAAGCAACAGTACCGTTGTTACGGCGGTAGTACCACCCACGGCCACAGGCGGTAGTACAGCTCCGGTTCCGCGCTAGTACCGCCTCGACTCGAGACCTACGTGTCTCATGTCGGGTTTAGCAGCAGTAATAGCAACAGTAGGAGTGGTAGTACCACTTGTCAGCGGTAGTACCGCCCCTACTACCAGTACTAGTGCCGCTCAATGGCCCTCATCGTTGTTCCTTCTCCCTTAGGCGGTGTGCAAGGTCCCAGCGGTAGTACTTAGGCGTACTGCTGTAGCCAGCGGTAGTACCGCCTGCTGCGGCCTGAGAATCACTACATGAATCAGGAACTTTGCCGTCTGCCATGGCTGATGGCAAAGGCATGCCTTTGCCGCCAGTCAGCCAATGGCAACACATCCGGCTAAACAAACTACGGCAAAGTGCTCTTTGTTGTCTGCTCGCGGACGACAAAGATGCAAAGGCCTTTGCCGTCTACCAGCAGACAGCAAAGGGCCTGGACGGCACACGTGGCAGCTTAGGTCCATTAAGGGGTTAATGGCATGCTTTCCCTTCTGCTGGCCGATGAAAAAGATGCAAAGGTCTTTGATGTCTGCCAACATACGGCAAAGCAACCATATAGGCCAGGCCAGTGCCCCCAGGTTGCACAGGTAGCTGCCACATGGCAGCTTTGCCGTCCGCTGGCTGATGGCAAAGCTCTTTGCCGTTTGCTAGCAGACAGCAAAGAGCCTGTATAGCCCCTGTTTTCTCCTAAATTCATTCAATTTCACAGAATTTCACATACACACACACACATTTGAAGATATACATACACAAGCATACCAACACATATCCAATAACAACAAGTTTCCAACACATATCCAACAAGTTTCCAACAACAAAGTTCATCATACAAAATCAAAACAAAAAGGAATCACAAGGAGAAGAGTAGACTCCATGAACGCAAGCTTCCTCATCTAAAGCAAATATGCAAATTGGGAAAGAAGAAAGTTAGCAGCAGCAGAAGAACAAGACTAGCTAGAAGAAGAATAAAAAGAAGAAGAAGAACAAGAATTTTTCTTCTCTTTCTTTTTCTCCTCTCCTTTTCTTTATCTTCTTCTTCTTCTAACTAAGGTAGGTAAAAATGCATTTTTTAGCTAAGCTAGATAAAAATGCTAAGTGTTGGTCATTTTAGAGCTAAACTAGGTAAATAGGTCATTTTGGAGCTTAGTAAGGTTATTTTGTCATTTTGGAGGAAAATAAGCTAAGTTTATGTCATTTTTGGAGCTTAGTAAGGTTATCATGCCATTTTTTTTACCTAAGTATGCTACGTATGTCATAAATGAACTGAAGAAGCTAAGTATAGGTCATTTTTTAGACAACTAAGCATATCTATTCATTTTGGAGGACAAAATGGCAAGTGTAGGTCATTTTAGAGTTATCCTAGTTAAAATTGGTCATTTAGGAGGTTGGTAAGGTTATTTTGTCATTTTGGAGGAAAATAAGCTAAGTCTATGTCATTTTGGAGTTAAAACAAGGTTATCATGCCATTTTTACCTAACTATGCTAAGTATGTCATAAATGAACTAAAGAAGCTAAGCATGGGTCATTTTTAGCTAACCTAGGTAGTTATGCCATTTTTGAGCTAACTAAGCATATTTATTCATTTTGGAGGACAAAATGGCAAGCGTGGGTCATTTTAGAGCTATCCTAGTTAAAATCGGTCTTTTTGGAGGTAGGTAAGGTCATTTTGTCATTTTGGAGGAAAAAATGCTAAGTATAGGTCATGTTATAGTTATCCTAGGTAAAGCATGTCACTTTGGAGCTAAGTAAGGTTATTATGTCATTTTCGATGAAAATAAGCTAAGTATAGGTCATTTTGGAGCTAAACCTAGGTTATTATGCCATTTTTTTTACCTAAGTGAGCTAATTATGTCATAAATGAACTAGCTAAGTTAGGTATAGATCATTATTGAGCTATCCTAGGTAGTTATGCCATTTTTTAGCTAACTAAGCATATCAAGTCATTTTGGAGGAAAAATGTTAAGTATAGGTCATTTTATAGCTATCCTAGGTAAAATATGTCATTTTGGAGCTAAGTAAGGTTATTATGTCATTGTTGAGGAAAATAAGCTAAGTTTAGGTCATTTTGGAGCTAAGTAGGTCATTTATTAAGCTAAGTATGCATTCATTAAGAAAAACACTTGGGAAAACTTACCATCATCAGGGAGGTGAAGGGCCGGCCGGGTTTGCACCAGTGCCAGACGGAGAAGGACCGGTCGGGGTTGCGCCAGTGCGAGACGGAGAAGGATCGGTCGATGCTTGCCAGGAGGCATGCTGCACCAAAGATCATTTGTAATGTCTCGTTAGCATGATGCAACTGAAATGTGAATACTAGTAACTAATGACCATTCAAATGAAACTCACCGTGTCTGCTATACCAATCTGGGGCATCGGGGGAGGGTTCTGACCGTTTTTCTCGCACACGGACAACACATTTTGTTTTCACAAGTCAGTCATATTAGTTAGTAATGAAATGAACATTACGTGCATGATTTGGCTAATATGCAGGAGAAACTTACCACGAGAAGCTCGTATAGGGCCTGGTGAGACGCGTCGTTCCGGTTCCTCTCTGCCTCCAACTCCCTCTCCCTCTGTGTTGCCTGACTGTTTGCCTCTGGTAGAAGCTCCTGGGACCTAGCCTCGATGGCGAGCTCCATTGGCTGTGGACGAGGCCTTATCTTAGGAAGAGACCTCGTCTGGCGCTTCTTGATCTCCGGGAGAGTTCTAGGACAATGTATGAGTCCATCCCCAATGGCTACCGAGCCATGTTTCCTCCTGTTACCAGATAGCATCACGAGCTCTGGATCAAAAGGACTCTGGATCGGGTTGAAGTCCTCCCCTTTCGTCGCCATCCCAAAGTCTCTGTACCTCACGAGCTTGTTGTGGGAGGAGATGTTGGTGAAGCTCTCTGGATGATCGAGGTCATCCTCAGAGAATGCCTTGGCCTTCTTATACGGGGCAGTATGGCCCATGGCATAGAGGTCATACAGCGGTGGCACGTCCTTTTTGTTGTGTCGCGCCCAAAAGAGAGGAGCAAAATATTAGTTAAGGGCTCAAGCTAGCATGAATAATGAAATTGCATGAATCATGAAGCAAACCACATACCCAGTGATCCCTGTACTCAAACAGGTTGGAGTTCCCTTGATGGTGTGGCACACCTTGCATTTGGGCACGCTTATCCCTGCCCTTGTTGTGGACGGCTAGCCATTCAGGAGAGCACCACTCATCCACGAACGCCTCCCAACAGTCCATCCTATCTGCACACCATCTCGGGGGCCCCTAAGTTAGACAAAGAGAAATTTCAGCGCTACGCCTACGAATCAAATCAAGGAAACAAAGTACAAGGCCTTAAGAATAGGTAATTACCTTCATGTACTTCTCCTTACTAAGATATATACTTGGCGTGGCACTTCTTCTTGGCCCTCTTAATGTTAGTCGAGGCGTAGTAGTCTCGAACAGCCTGCACCCGAGCCTCGTGCCGTAAGTTCTGAAGTAGGCGCTTGCACTCGACTTCGAGAACCATAGCCGCGTCAGCCTTGTGTTCCTCAAGACACGTGTAGAAGGCCTGCAATCAAACAACACAAGACTGATTAGTACAATCACTAGGTACTGTTGATTTTTAATTCTGTAAAGGAGAAATTACCCAAAACCACCGGATCACAATGTCGGCCACCGTCTCGCACAAGCAACGTCGACCCTCTCCTCCGACGGGGCTAGGGCAGCCACGTACACCTCCCAACTTAGTGCTAGTTGTGGAACCTCACCCTCACCGGGCAACGTGGCCCACCCCGGAAGTGGTGCCGGCAAAGCACACCAAGGACCTAGTTGGGCCTACGGACACCAGGGCGTGTTTCCAACTCCTGCAGTATGACAAGGCCAACACATTAGATATTAATTAGAAGAAACGTGAAGGCAAACTGTTAAAAAGAGTAAATGCACTTACTTCTCTCCGTTAGGCTCGATCAACCACCTATGAGCGCGGGTCGGTGGCACGGGCGGGAGCTTTGTACCACCACGCTGGTAGACCTTCTTGCCCTCCTCAACCAGCTCGCCCTCACTATAGCTATCATCCGAAAAGGTGTCCTCACCACCATCAGCACAACCACTAGCCTTTGGAGTCACATGGAACGAAGACTCTAGGACCCGAGTCTCCTGGGATGAAGACTCTGGGACTCGAGTCTCGTCGGACGAAGGCTCATCGGCCCGAGGCTCGTGGACCAGAGTCCGAGAAGGGTCCACCTGAGATGGAGCACTCCGGTGATCTGGAGAATCAGCTGGGGGTGGTGGTGAGGGATTCCTGGATTAAGGGGTCCTCGGACGGCCGAACTATTAACATGGGCCAGACTGTTGGGCTATGAAGATACAAGACAGAAGACTTCTTCCCGTGTCCGGATGGGACTCTCCTTTGCGTGGATGGCAAGCTTGGTGATTCGGATATGTATATTCCTTTCTCTGTAACCAACTTTGTATAACCCTAGTCCCCTCCGGTGTCTATATAAACCGGAGGGTTTAGTCCATAGAGGCGAACACAATCATAATCACATAGGCTAGACTTCTAGGGTTTAGCCATTACGATCTCATGGTAGATCCACTCTTGAAATACTCATATTCATCAAGATCAATCAAGCAGGAATTAGGGTATTACCTCCATAGAGAGGGCTCGAACCTGAGTAAACATCGTGTCGCCTGCCTCCTGTTACCATCAGCCTTAGACGCCCAGTTCGGGACCCACTACCCGAGATCCGCCGGTTTTGACACCGACATTGGTGCTTTCATTGAGAGGTCCACTGCGTTGTTGATACGTCTCCAACGTATCTATAATTTTTGATTGCTCCATGCTACTTTATCTACTGTTTTGGACTATATTGGGCTTTATTTTCCACTTTTATATTATTTTTGGGACTAACCTATTAACCGGAGGCCCAGCCCAGAATTGCTATTTTTTGCCTATTTCAGTGTTTCAAAGAAACGGAATATCAAACGGAGTACAAACGGAATGAAATCTTCGGGAACGTGATTTTCTCACCGAACGTGATCCAGGAGACTTGGACCCTACTCCAAGAAGTGCCAAAGGCGGTCACGAGGGTGGAGGGCGCGCCCCCTGGGCGCGCCCCCTACCTCATGGGCCCCCTGCTGCTCCACCGACGTACTCCTTCCTCCTATATATACCTATGTATCCCCAAACGATCAAAACAGGAGCCAAAAACCTAATTCCACCGCCGCAACCTTCTGTATCCACGAGATCCCATCTTGGGGCCTGTTCTGGAGCTTCACCGGAGGGGGAATCCACCACGGAGGGCTTCTACATCGACACCATAGCCCCTCCGATGAAGTGTGAGTAGTTTACTTCAGACCTTCGGGTCCATAGCTAGTAGCTAGATGGCTTCTTCTCTCTTTTTGGATCTCAATACAATGTTCTCCCCCTCTCTCGTGGAGATCTATTCGATGTAATCTTCTTTTTGCGGTGTGTTTGTTGAGACCGATGAATTGTGGTTTATGATCTAGTATTATCTATGGAAAATATTTGATTCTTCTCTGAATCCTTTTATGTATGATTGAGTTATCTCTGCAAGTCTCTTCGAATTATCCTTTTTGGTTTGGCCAACTAGATTGGTAGTTCTTGCAATGGGAGAAGTGCTTAGCTTTGGGTTCAATCTTGCGGTGTCCTTACCCAGTGACAGAAAGGGTTGCAAGGCACATATTGTATGTTGCCATCGAGGATAACAAGATGTTTTTTTATCATATTGCATGAATTTATCCCTCTACATCATGTCATCTTGCTTAAGGCGTTACTCTGTTTTTAACTTAATACTTTAGATGCATGCTAGATAGCGGTCGATGAGTGGAGTAATAGTAGTAGATGCAGAATCGTTTTGATCTACTTGTCTTGGACGTGATGCCTATATACATGATCATTTCCTAGATATGCTCATAACTATGCTCAACTCTGTCAATTGCTCAACAGTAATTTGTTCACCCACCGTAGAATATCTATGCTCTTGAGAGAAGCCACTAGTGAAACCTATGGCCCCGGGTCTATTCTCATCATATCAATCTATATAGCTTTATTTACTTGCTTTGTTTTTACTTTGCCTTTCACTTTTTACTTTGCATCTATCTATCAAAAATACCAAAAATATTATTTATCATCTCTATCAGATCTCACTCTCGTAAGTGACCGTGAAGGGATTGACAACCCCTAATCGCGTTGGTTGCGAGTAGCTATCGTTTTGTGTAGGTACGAGGGACTTGTGCGTGGTCTCCTACTGGATTGATACCTTGGTTCTCAAAAACTGAGGGAAATACTTACGCTACTTTGCTGCATCATCCTCTCCTCTTCGGGGAAATCATACACAGTGCTCAAGAGGTAGCAAGAAGAATTTCTGGCGCCGTTGCCGGGGAGTCTCACGCAAGCAAGTCAACAATACCAAGTACCCATCACAATCCCTATCCCTCGCATTACATTATTTGTCATTTGCCTCTCGTTTTCCTCTCCCCCACTTCACCCTTGCCGTTTTATTCGCCCTCTCTTTCCCAATCTCCTCATCTCTTTCCCGTTTGCCTTTTTCCCGTTGCCTTTCTGTTTGCTTGTGTGTTGGATTACTTGTTGCCATGGCGCAAGATAATACCAAATTGTGTGTTTTCTCGAGTACCAATAATAATGATTTCCTTAGTACTCCAATTGCTCCTCTTAATAATGATGAGTCTGGTGAAATCAATCCGGCTTTGTTGAATGTTGTTATGAAAGATCAATTCGCCGGCCTTCCTAGTGAAGATGCCGCTACTCATCTAAACAATTTTGTTGATTTGTGTGATATGCAAAAGAAGAAAGATACGGATAACAATATTGTCAAATTGAAGTTATTTCCGTTTTCACTTAGAGATCGCGCTAAAGTTTGGTTTTCATCTTTGCCTAAAAATAGTATTGATTCTTGGAACAAGTGCAAAGATGCTTTTATCTCTAAGTATTTTCCTCCCGCTAAGATTATCACTCTTAGGAACGATATCATGAATTTTAAACAACTTTATCATGAGCATGTTGCCCAATCTTGGGAAAGAATGAAATTAATGCTTCGCAATTACCCTACTCATGGTTTGAATTTATGGATGATCATACAAAAATTTTATGCCGGATTGAATTTTGCTTCTATAAATCTTTTAGATTCGACCGCGGGAGGCACGTTTATGGAAATTACGTTAGGAGATGCTACCAAATTGCTTGATAATATTATGGCTAATTATTCTCAATGGCACACCGAAAGATCTTCCAGTAAAAAAGTGCATGCTATAGAAGAAATCAATGTTTTGAGTGAAAAGATGGATGAACTTATGAAGATGTTTGCTCCTAAAAATACTCCTCTTGATCCAAATGATATGCCTTTATCTACTTTGCTTGAGAATAATAATGAATCTATGGATGTGAATTTTGTTGGTACAAATAGTTTTGGAAACAATGCGTGTAGAGGGAATTTTAATCCTAGGCCTATCCTAGTAATCCTTCTAATAATTATGGAAATTCCTACAACAACTCTTATGGAAATTTTAATAAGGTTCCCTCTGAATTTGAGAGTAGTGGTAAAGAGTTTATGAATTCACAAAAGAATTTTAATGCTTTGCTTGAAGAGAATTGCTTAAAGTTGATGATTTGGCTAGGAACGTTGATAGAATTTCTCTTGAAATTGATTCTTTAAAGCTTAGATCTATTCCTCCTAAGCATAATATCAATGAGTCTCTCAAAGCCATGAGAATTTCCATTGATGAGTGCAAAGAATGAACCGCTAGGATGCGTGCTTCGAAAGATGCCTTTATTAAAGCATGTTCTTCCAATTCCTATGAGAATCAAGATGAAGATCTAAAAGTTATTGATGTGTCCCCCATTAAATCTTTGTTTTGTAATATGAATCTTGATGAAACTGAATATGATCTTCCTTTACCTAGAAGGCGTTCTAAGAATTTAGAGTTTCTAGATCTTGATGATGAAATTGATGAAAGTGGGATTGAAATAAATAAAAACCGAGATGTTGATAAACCCACTATTTTGGATCTCAAGGAATTTAATTATGAAAATTGCTCTTTGATTGGTTGTATTTCCTTGTTGCAATCCGTGCTAGATTCTCCTCATGCTTATAGCCAAAATAAGGCCTTTACCGAACACATTGTTGATGCCTTGATGCAATCTTATGAAGAAAAACTTGAGTTGAAAATTTCTATCCCTAGAAAACTCTATGATGAGTGGGAACCTACTATTAAAATTAAAATTAAAGATTATGAGTTTCATGCTTTGTGTGATTTGGGTGCTAGTGTCTCTACTATTCCCAAAGCTTTGTGTGATTTGCTAGATTTCCGTGACTTTGATGATTGCTATCTAAACTTGCATCTTGCGGATTCCACTATTAAAAAACCTATGGGAAGAATTAATGATGTTCTTATTGTTGCAAATAGGAATTATGTGCCCATAGATTTTATCGTTCTTGATATAGATTGCAATCCTTCATGTCCTATTATTCTTGGTAGACCTTTCCTTAGAACGATTGGTGCAATTATTGATATGAAGGAAGGGAATGTTAGATTCCAATTTCCCTTAAAGAAGGGCATGGAACACTTCCCTAGAAAGAAAATAAAATTACCATATGAATCTATCATGAGAGCCACTTATGGATTGCCTACCAAAGATGGCAATACCTAGATCTATCCTTGCCTTTATGCCTAGCTAGGGGCGTTAAACGATAGTGCTTGTTGGGAGGCAACCCAATTTTATTTTGTGTTTTTTGTTTTTGCTTCTGTTTAGGAATAAATAATCCATCTAACTTCTGTTTGAATGTGGTTTTATCTTTTAATTAGTGTATGTGCCAAGTAGAACCTATAGGATAACCTACGATGATAGTTGATTTGATTCTGCTGAAAAACAGAAACTTTGCACACCCGAATATAATTTTGTTAAATCACAGGAACGTGATTTTGCGTTGATTCTTTTTGCTTATGCTCAATAAACAAATTTTACAGGACTTCCTATTTTGGTAGAATTTTTAGAGTTCCAGAAGTTTGCGTTAGTTACAGATTGCTACAGACTGTTCTGTTTTTGACAGATTCTGTTTTACGTGTGTTGTTTGCTTATTTTGATGAATCTATGGCTAGTAAAATAGTTTATAATCCATAAAGAAGTTGGAATACAGTAGGCTTAACACCAAAATAAATAAAGAATGAGTTCATTACAGTACCTTGAAGTAGTTCTTTGTTTTCTTTCTCTAACGGAGCTCACGAGATTTCTGTTGAGTTTTGTGTTGTGAAGTTTTCAAGTTTTGGGTGAATTCTTTTGATGGATTATGGAACAAGGAGTGGCAAGAGACTAAGCTTGGGGATGCCCATGGCACCCCCAAGATAATCCAAGGACACCAAAAAGTCAAAGCTTGGGGATGCCCCGGAAGGCATCCCCTCTTTCGTCCACTTCCATCGGTAATTTACTTGGAGCTATATTTTTATTCACCACATGATATGTGTTTTGCTTGGAGCGTCTTGTATTATTTGTGTCTTTGCTTGTTAGTCTACCACAATCATCCTTTCTGTACACACCTTTTGATAGAGTCATACATGAATTGGAATTTGTTAGAATACTCTATGTGCTTCACTTATATCTTTTGAGCTTGATAGTTTTTGCTCATAGTGCTTCACTTATATCTTTTGAGATTGATAGTTTTTGCTCATAGTACTTCACTTATATCTTTTGAGCATGATAATTTTTGCTCTAGTGCTTCACTTATACCTTTTAGAGCATGGTGGTGGATTTGTTTTAAAGAAACTATTGATCTCTCATGCTTCACTTAAATTATTTTGAGAGTCGTTAATAGCATGGTAATTTGCTTAATGTTAATATACTTGGTATTCAAGATATGTGAAACTTTCTTTTGAGTGAATTGAATACTAAGATAAGTTTGATGCTTGATAATTGTTTTGAGATATGGAGGTGATAATATCAAAGTCGTGCTAGTTGGGTGATTATGAATTTGAGAAATACTTGTGTTGAAGTTTGCAAGTCCCGTAGCATGCACGTATGGTTAAAGTTGTGTAACAAATTTGAAGCATGAAGTGTACCTGGCTTGTGCATCCTTATGAGTGGCGGTCGGGGACGAGTGATGGTCTTTTCCTACCAATCTATCCCCCTAGGAGCATGTGCGTAGTACTTGATTTTTGATGACCTCTAAATTTTTGCAATAAGTATATGAGTTCTTTTGACTAATGTTGAGTCCATGGATTATACGCACTCTCACCTTTCCGCCTTTGCTAGCCTCTTCGGTACAGTGCATTGCCCTTTCTCACCTTGAGAGTTGGCGCAAACTTCACTGGTGCATCCAAACCCCGTGATATGATACGCTCTATCACACATAAACCTCCTTATATCTTCCTCAAAACAGACACCATACCTACCTATTATGGCATTTCCATAGCCATTTCGAGATATATTGCCATGCAACTTCCACCATCATCATCATGACATACATTACTTTTGTCATCTTGACATTGTATTTGTGGCAAGGCCACCATGCACTATTTTCCATACATGTCACTCTTGATTCATTGCACCATCCCGGTACACCACCGGAGGCATTCATATAGAGTCATATCTTGTTCTAAGTTTCGAGTTGTAATCCTTATGTTGTAATCAATAGAAGTGTGATGATCATCATTATTAGAGCATTGCCCAAACAAAAAAAAGAAAAAAAAGAAAGGCCAAAAGAAGGCCCAAAAAAAGAAAAGGGCAATGCTACTATATTGTGCTTCAAAGTAGCACCTTGTTCTTCATGTAGAGAGTCTCACATATTGTGCTTCAAAGTAGCACCTTGTTCTTCATGTAGAGAGTCTCATAAGTTGTCCTTTATACTAGTGGGAATCTTTCATTATAGAACTTGGCTTGTATATTCCTACGATGGGCTTCCTCAAATGCCCTAGGTCTTCATGAGCAAGCGAGTTGGATGCACACCCACTAGTTTTCTTTTGTTGAGCATTCATAGCTCTAGTGCATCCGTTGCATGGCAATCCCTACTCCTCATGTTGACATCAATTGATGGGCATCTCCATAGCCCGTTGATTAGCCTCGTCAATGTGAGACTTTCTCCTCTTTTTTTGTCTTCTCCACACAATCCCCATCATCATATTCTATTCCACCCATAGTGCTATATCCATGTCTCACGCTCATGTATTGCGTGAAGGTTGAAAAAGTTTGAGATTATTTAAGTATGAAACAATTGCTTGGCTTGTCATCGGGGGTATAGAAGTTGGGAACATCTTTATGCGACGAAAATGAAGCATAGCCTAACTATATGATTTTGTAGGGATGTACTTTCTTTTGCCATGTTATTTTGAGAAGACATGATTGCTTTGATTAGTATGTTTGAAGTATTATTATTTTTGTGTCAATATGAAATTTTGTCTTGAATCTTTCGGATCTGAATATTCATATCACAATTAAGAAGTTTTACATTGAAATTATGCCAAAGTATCACTCCGCATCAAAAATTCTTTTTTATCATTTACCTACTCGAGGACGAGCAGGAATTAAGCTTGGGGATGCCTAATACGTCTCCAACGTATCTATAATTTTTGATTGCTCCATGCTACTTTATCTACTGTTTTGGACTATATTGGGCTTTATTTTCCACTTTTATATTATTTTTGGGACTAACCTATTAACCGGAGGCCCAGCCTAGAATTGCTGTTTTTTTGCCTATTTCGGTGTTTTGAAGAAACAGAATATCAAACGGAGTCCAAACGGAATGAAACCTTCGGGAACGTGATTTTCTCACCGAACGTGATCGAGGAGACTTGGACCCTACTCCAAGAAGTGCCAGAGGCGATCACGAGGGTGGAGGGCGTGCCCCCTACCTCGTGGGCCCCCTACTGGTCCACCGACATACTCATTCCTCCTATATATACCTACGTATCCCCAAACGATCAGAACAGGAGCCAAAAACCTAATTCCACCCCCACAGCCTTCTGTATCCAGGAGATCCCATCTTGGGGCCTGTTCCGGAGCTCCGCCGGAGGGGGCATCCATCACGGAGGGCTTCTACATCAACACCATAGCCCCTCCGATGAAGTGTGAGTAGTTTACTTCAGACCTTCGGGTCCATAGCTAGTAGCTAGATGGCTTCTTCTCTCTTTTTGGATCTCAATACAATGTTCTCCCCCTCTCTCGTGGAGATCTATTTGATGTAATCTTTTTTTTGCGGTGTGTTTGTTGAGACCGATGAATTGTGGGTTTATGATCCAGTATTATCTATGGAAAATATTTGATTTTTCTCTGAATTCTTTTATGTGCGATTGAGTTATCTTTGCAAGTCTCTTCGAATTATCCTTTTTGGTTTGGCCAACTAGATTGGTAGTTCTTGCAATGGGTGAAGTGCTTAGCTTTGGGTTCAATCTTACGGTGTCCTTACCCAGTGACAGAAAGGGTTGCAAGTCACGTATTGTATTGTTGCCATCGAGGATAACAAGATGGGGTTTTTATCATATTGCATGAATTTATCCCTCTACATCATGTCATCTTGCTTAAGGCGTTACTCTGTTTTTAACTTAATACTCTAGATGCATGCTGGATAGCGGTCGATGAGTGGAGTAATAGTAGTAGATGCAGAATCGTTTTGATCTACTTGTCTTGGACGTGATGCCTATATACATGATCATTACCTAGATATGCTCATAACTATGCTCAATTTTGTCAATTGCTCAACAGTAATTTGTTCACCCACTGTAGAATATCTATGCTCTTGAGAGAAGCCACTAGTGAAACCTATGGCCCCCGGGTCTATTCTCATCATATCAATCTCTATCGCTTTATTTACTTGCTTTGTTTTTACTTTGCCTTTTACTTTTTACTTTGCATCTATCTATCAAAAATACCAAAAATATTACTTATCATCTCTATCAGATCTCACTCTCGTAAGTGACCGTGAAGGGATAGACAACCCCTAATCGCGTTGGTTGCGAGTAGCTATCGTTTTGTGTAGGTACGAGGGACTTGTGCGTGGTCTCCTACTGGATTGATACCTTGGTTCTCAAAAACTGAGGGAAATACTTACGCTACTTTGTTGCATCATCCTCTCCTCTTCGGGGAAATCCGACGCAGTGCTCAAGAGGTAGCAGTCGTCATCAAAAGGCTTGATGGCGCCCCATCAATCATCCACAACAGCGCAGTCCAGGGGGAGATTTTCCTCCCCGGACAGATCTTCATATTCGGCGGCTTCGCACTATGGCCAACTCGCTTCGCCATCTAGAGCAAATCGACAGCTACGCCCCTGGCCATCAGGTCAGATTTGGAAGCTTGAATTATGTTGCCGATATCTGCGGAGACTTGATCTTCGCCGGATTTGAGCCCACGACAGCCGCTCCCTATTACCATGATGAACATGACCTAAATCTGTCATCGGACCGTGCCCAGAAAATAGCGCCTGTAACTGCTCTGGCCCTAGATGCGGAGCAGATCACGTTGTTCGAGGACGGGAAGCTCAACCCCGTCACGAAAGCCGCAGACTCGGCGGTGTTAGAGCCGCACGCAGATCCAGCCTCGAGCGGGTCCTGTGTCAACGGAACCTCGGATTTGTCTCCGGCCATAGGTTCCAAACCGCGTGCATCCGCGCCTATCGAGCGTGATCAGGCGCCGATCGTCGAATTCAGCTCCGCGGACGCCTTCCGACACTCACCTTTAAGCGATGTGCTAAACTCACTAAGAGCCTTCTCCTTGTCAGGTGACTCCCAGCCGAACTATATTCGGCTTGAATTGGAAGCTGATGACGGAGAATTTCAGTTCCCACCCACCACCCACTACATAGCCACTATCGAGGACTTAACCGACATGCTTGACTACGACTCCGAAGGCATCGACGGTATGGACGATGATGCCGATGAGGAGCATGCACAAAAACCACCGCTTACAGGGCGCTGGACAACCAGCTCCTCATATGACATATACATGGTGGATACAACCAAAGAGAACAATGGCGACAATGAAAATCCAGTCAAGGATAAGCCTCCTGAGATACAGCCAAAGCGCCGGCGTCAACGACGCTGCTCTAAGCCATGCCGTGGTAAAAACAGCAATACCATCACAGGAGAAAACAATACTCCGGACGATGCCGAAGACAATGAAGACCCTGTTGAGCCAACCTCCGAACAGGACGAACGGGAAGATGGGCAAGTTAGCCCTGACGAACATGCCATGAATGAAGACTCGGAGGACAGTAACTACCTTCCACTCTCCGAGGACGAGGTGAGCCTCAGCAATGAAGACTTTATCGTGCCTGAGGAGCCCGTCGAACAGGAGCGCTTTAAGCTTCAGCTAATAGCCACTTCAAGGAGCCTGAAAAATATGCAGCAACAGCTCCAAGCTGACGTAGACTTGCTCAATGATAGATGGACTGATGTCTTAGCAGCCGAAGAATACGGCCTCGAGCACCCAACCAAGAGTTACCCAAAGCGCAAACTGTTACCTCAATTCGATGACGAGGTGCTGGAGCCCGTCCTACCAGCGCATAATGTGGCTGACCGACCATCACGTGGCCGGGACAAAGCAGCAACTCGAGCCGAACACGAGCCCGCACTGCCTCGCCATAAAAACAGAAACACAACAGTTAAGGGGTACACATATGACCTGTGAAATGACCTGGAAAGCAGAGCAGGTCAGACCAGATAGATCTATGGATCTCAGGGGCATGCCCCAATGCGCGACGATGGCCACCCGGTCGGACGAGACAAATATAACCACGTCCAGGCCGAAAACCGCAGACGAACTCCATCCGAGCTACGTCATGACTTCGCCCGATATAGAGGCGCCGCACACCCCCTTTGCTTCACTGATGAAGTAATGGAACATGAATTCCTGGAAGGATTCAAACCCGTGAACATCGAATCATATGATGGGACAACAGACCCCGCGGTATGGATTGAAGACTTTCTTCTCCATATTCATATAGCCGCGGTGATGATCTTCACGCCATGAAATACCTCCCGCTAAAACTCAAGGGACCAGCTCGACATTGGTTGAACAGTCTGCCCGAGAATTCCATTGGCACCTGGGAAGACTTGGAAGATGCCTTCTTCGACAACTTCCAAGGCACATATGTCCGACCTCCAGATGCCGATGACTTAAGTCACATAGTTCAACAGCCTGGAGAATCAGCCAGGAAATTCTGGACTAGGTTCCTAACTAAAAAGAACCAGATCGTGGACTGCCCAGATGTCGAAGCCCTAGCGGCCTTTAAACATAGCATCCGTGATGAATGGCTTGCCCGACACCTCGGCCAAGAAAAGCTGAAGTCCATGGCAGCCCTTACGACGCTTATGACCCGCTTTTGAACGGGCGAGGATAGCTGGCTAGCCCGTAGCAATAACAATGCAAGTGAACCTGGCACTTCTGAAGCCAAAAATAGCAATGGCAAGTTGTAGGATCGAAAGTATGTCTAGAGGGGGGTGATTAGACTACTTGACCAAATAAAAACTTATCCTTTTCCCAATTTTAGTCTTTGGCAGATTTTAGCTAACTTAGCATAAGTCAAGCAATCTTAACACAATTCAAGCAAGCAAGCAAAGAGTATATGAGCAGCGGAAAGTAAAGCATGCAACTTGCAAGAATGTAAAGGGAAGGGTTTGGAGAATTCAAACGCAATTGGAGACACGGATGTTTTTGTCGTGGTTCCGATAGGTGGTGCTATCATACATCCACGTTGATGGAGACTTCAACCCACGAAGGGTAACGGTTGCGCGAGTCCATGGAAGGCCCCACCCATGAAGGGTCCACGAAGAAGCAACCTTGTCTATCCCACCATGGCCGTCGCCCACGAAGGACTTGCCTCACTAGCAGTAGATCTTCACGAAGTAGGCGATCTCCTTGCCCTTAAAAACTCCTTGGTTCAACTCCACAATCTTGTCGGAGGCTCCCAAGTGACACCTAGCCAATCTAGGAGACACCACTCTCCAATAAGTAACAAATGGTGTGTTGATGATGAACTCCTTGCTCTTGTGCTTCAAATGATAGTCTCCCCAACACTCAACTCTCTCTCACAGGATTTGGATTTGGTGGAAAGAAGATTTGAGTGGAAAGCAACTTGGGGAAGGCTAGAGATCAAGATTCATATGGTAGGAATGGAATATCTTAGCCTCAACACAAGTGTAGGTGGTTCTCTCTCAGAAAATGCAAGTTGGAAGTGTAGGTTCGTTCTGATGTCTCTCTCCACGAATGAAGAGGAGGTGGAGGGGTATATATAGCCTCCACACAAAACTAACCGTTACACACAACTTGCCAATCTCAGTGGGACCGAATTGAAGAACTCGGTCGGACCGATTCAGCAAATCTAGTGACCGTTAGGATTTTCGGTGGGACAGACATGCAACTCAGTAGGACCGATATGGTTAGGGTTAGGGCATAACGTAATATTGGTGAGACCGATTACACAAACTCGGTGAGACCGATTTTGGTAATAAGCTAACCAGAGAGTTGGCCAGGTAAACTCGGTGGGACCAGTTCGCTCATTTCGGTGAGACCGAAATGTTATGAAAAGGAAACAAAGAGTTTACATTGCAATCTCGGTGGGACCGATCGCTCATCTCGGTGGTACCGAGACGTTACGAAGGGAAACAGAGAGATTACAATCCCATCTCGGTGAGACCGAGATCCCTATCGGTGAGACCGATTTGCCTAGGGTTTGTGGCAGTGGCTATGACATATGAACTCGGTGGCGCCGGATAGAAAGAAACGGTGGGGCCGAGTTTGACTTTTGGTTTAGGTCATATGTGGATGTGAAAAAGTAGTTGAGGGCTTTGGAGCATATCACTAAGCACTTTGAGCAAGTAAGCCATTAAGCAACACCTCATCCCTCCTTGATAGTATTGGCTTTTCCTATAGACTCAATGTGATCTTGGATCACTAAAATATAAAATGTAGAGTCTTGAGCTTTGAGCTTGAGACAATCCTTTTGTCCTTAATAATTTGAGGGGTCCACTTTTCTCATCCATGCCATGCCAATCATTGAGCTTTCCTGAAATATTTAACTTGAAGTAGCATTAGCTCAATGATACGTCCATTTTGCGTCATGCTTTTATATCAATATTTAATGCATTATGGGCTATTATTACGCATTATATCTCAATATGTATGGCTATTCTCTCTTATTTTACAAGGTTTACCATGAAGAGGGGGAATGTCGGCAGCTGGAATTCTGGCTGGAAAAGGAGCAAACGTTGGAAACCTATTTTGCACAACTCCAAAAATCCTGAAACTCCATGAAACAACTTTTTGGATTTTATAAGAATTTATGAGCAAAAGAAATAGGCCAGGGGGCCCACACCCTGTCCAGGAGACAGGGGGCGCCCCCCCCCCCTTGTAGGGCGCGGCCCCTATCTCCTGGGCCCCTTGGTGGGCTTCCGGCATCCATCTTCTGCTATATGAGGGATTTTGTCCTGGAAAAAATTGTGGGCAAGCTACGGGACGAAACTCCGCCGCCACAAGGCAGAACCTTGGCGGAATCAATCTAGGGCTCTAACGGAGCTGTTCTGCCAGGGACACTTCCCTCCGGGAGGGGGAAATCATCACCAACGTCATCACCAACGATCCTCTCATCGGGAGGGGGTCAATCTCCATCAACATCTTCACCAGCACCATCTCCTCTCAAAACCCTAGTTCATCTCTTGTATCCAATCTTGTATCAAAACCACAAATTGGTACCTGTGGGTTGCTAGTAGTGTTGATTACTCCTTGTAGTTGATGCTATTTGGTTTACTTGGTGGAAGATCATATGTTCAGATCCTTTATGCATATTATTACCCCTCTGATTATGAACATGAATATGCTTTGTGAGTAGTTACTTTTGTTCCTGAGGACATGGGTGAAGTCTTGCTATTATTAGTCATGTGAATTTGGTATTCATTCGATATTTTGATGAGATGTATGTTGTCTTTCCTCTAGTGGTGTTATGTGAACGTCGACTACATGACACTTCACCATTATTTGGGCCTAGAGGAAGGCATGGGGAAGTAATAAGTAGATGATGGGTTGCTAGAGTGACAGAAGCTTAAACCCTAGTTTATGCGTTGCTTCGTTAGGGGTTGATATAGACCCATTTGTTTAATGATGTGGTTAGGTTTACCTTAATACTCCTTTTTGTAGTTGTGGATGCTTGCAATAGGGATTAATCATAAGTGGGATGCTTGTCCATGTTAGGGCAGTACCCAAGTGCCGGTCCATCCACATATCAAATTATCAAAGTACCGAACGCGAATCTTACGAACGTGATGAAAACTAGCTTGACGGTAATTCCCAATGTGTCCTCGGGAGATCCTTCTTCATTATTAGAATTTGTCCAGTCTTATCCTTTGCTACATAAAGGATTGGGCCACCTTGCTGCACTTTATTTACTTTATTTACTTTTTGCTCGTTACTATTTATCTTATCACAAAACTATCTATCACCTACTATTTCAGTGCTTGCAGAGAAAACCTTACTGAAAATCGCTTATCATTTTCTTCTGCTCCTCGTTGGGTTCGACACTCTTACTTATCGAAAGGACTATGATAGATCCCCTATACTTGTGGGTCATCAAGACTCTTTTCTGGCGCCGTTGCCGGGGAGCGTAGCGCTCTTGGTGAGTGGAACTTGGTAAGGAAACATTTATTTAGTGTGCTGAAATTTTATGTTACTTGTCACTATGGAAACTAATCCTTTGAGGGGCTTGTTTGGGGTATCTTCACCCCAACCAGAAGAGCAAATAGATGCTCCTCAACCTACTGAACTTTATGAAAATATTCACTTTGAGATTCCTTCGTGTATGATAGAAAAACTGCTAGCTAGTCCTTTTGCAGGAGACGAAACATTGCATCCTGATTTACACCTTATCTTTGTGGATGAAGTTTGTGGATTATTTAAGCTTGCAGGTATTCTCGATGATTTTGTTAAAAGGAAGGTCTTCCCTTTATCTTTGCAGGGAGATGCAATGACATGGTATAGGCTATGTGATGATACGAGATCTTGGAATTATAAGCGATTGAAGTTGCAATTTCACTAGAAGTTCTATCCTATGCATCTTGTTCATCGTGATCGTAATTACATATATAATTTTTGGCCTCGCAAAGGAGAAAGCATCGCTCAAGCTTGGGGGAGGCTTAAGTCAATGTTGTATTCATGCCCCAATCATGAGCTCTCTCGGGAAATGATTATTCAGAATTTTTATGCTTGGCTTTCTCTTGATAATCGCAACCTGCTCGATACTTCCTATGCTGGTTCCTATATGCTGAAGACTATTGATTTCAAATGGGACTTATTGGAAAGAATTAAACGCAACTCTAAAGATTGGGGTTCCGACGATGGTAAGGAGTCAGGTATGACACCTAAGTTCGATTGTGTTAAATCTTTTATGGATACCGATGCTTTCCGTGGATTTAGCTCTAAGTATGGACTTGACTCTGAGATAGTAGCTACTTTTTGTGAAACTTTTGATACTCACGTTGATCTCCCTAAGGAGAAGTGGTTTAAATATAATCCTCCTATTGAAGTGAAAGTAGTTGCACCTATTACAGTCGAAGAAAAGACTATTATATATAGTGATCCTATTATTCCTACTGCTTATGTTGAAAACCCTCCTTTCCTGTTAGGATAAAAGACCATGCTAAAGCTTCGACTGTTGTTCGTAAAAGTAATACTAGGACCTATACACCTCCTGAGCAAATTAATGTTGAACCTGGTATTGCTATGATTAAAGATCTCTTGGATGAGGACTTAGATGGGCATGTTATCTCTTTCTTGGGTGAAACTGCTAATATTGCTAGACCCGATACTAAAACACGTAGACCTTTTGTAGGCACGCCTATTATTTCTGTTAAAATAGGAGATCATTGTTATCATGGCTTATGTGATATGGGTGCTAGTGCTAGTGCGATACCTTATGATCTTTATAAAGAAATTATGCATGATATTGCACCTGTTGACTTAGAAGACATTGATGTTACTATTAAGCTTGCTAATAGGGATACCATTAAACCTATTGGGATTGTTAGAGATGTTGAAGTCTTGTGTGCGAAGATTAAATACCCTGCTGATTTTCTTGTTCTTGGTTCCCCACAGGATGATTTTTGTCCCATTATTTTTGGTAGACCCTTCTTGAATACTGCTAGTGCTAAGATTAATTGTGAAAGGAATATCGTCACTGTTGGCATAGATGGTATGTCTCACGAGTTCAATTTTGCTACGTTTAGTAGACAACCTCGTGAAAGGGAACCACCTAGTAAGGATGAAATTATTGGTCTTGCTTCCATTGCTGTTCCTCCAGCTGATCCGTTAGAACAATATTTGCTAGACCATGAAAACAATATGTTTATGCAGGAAAGGGAAGAAATAGATGAAGTGTTCCTTAAACAGGAACCTATGCTAAAACATAACCTTCCCGTTGAAATTCTTGGGGATCCCCCTCCAGCCAAGGGTGATCCCGTGTTTGAACTCAAACCCTTACCTGATAATCTTAAGTATGCTTATCTTGATGAAAAAGAAATATATCCTGTTATTATTAGTGCTAACCTTTCAGAGAAAGAAGAAGAAAGATTATTGAAAACTCTGAAGAAGCACAGAGCTGCTATTGGATATACTCTGGATGATCTTAAGGGCATTAGTCCCACATTATGTCAGCACAAAATTTCAATGGAGAAAGATGCCAAACCAGTTAGGGATCCTCAAAGACGATTAAATCCCAAGATGAAGGAACTGGTAAGAAAGGAGATACTAAAGCTCCTTGAGGCAGGTATTATTTATCCCGTTGCTGATAGTGAATGGGTAAGCCCTGTCCATTGTGTCCCTAAAAAGGGAGGTATTACCGTTGTTCCTAATGATAAAGATGAATTGATCCCGCAAAGAATTATTACAGGTTATAGGATGGTAATTGATTTCCGTAAGTTAAATAAAGCCACTAAGAAAGATCATTACCCTTTACCTTTCATTGATCAAATGCTAGAAAGGCTATCCAAACACACACATTTTTGCTTTCTGGATGGTTATTCTGGCTTCTCTCAAATACCTGTGTCCGCGCAGGATCAATCTAAAACTACTTTTACTTGCCCTTTTGGTACTTTTGCTTATAGACATACGCCTTTTGGTTTATGTAATGCACCTGCTACCTTTCAAAGATGCATGATAGCTATATTTTCTGATTTTTGTGAAAAGATTTGTGAGGTATTCATGGATGACTTCTCCGTCTATGGATCCTCTTTTGATGATTGTTTGAGCAACCTTGATCGAGTTTTGCAGAGATGCGAAGACACTAGTCTAGTCCTGAATTGGGAAAAGTGTCACTTTATGGTTAATGAAGGCATTGTCTTGGGGTACAAGATCTCCGAGAGAGGTATTGAAGTTGATAAAGCCAAAGTTGATGCTATTGAAAAGATGCCATGTCCCAAGGACATTAAAGGTATAAGAAGTTTCCTTGGTCATGCCGGCTTTTATAGGAGGTTCATTAAGGACTTTTCTAAAATCTCTAGGCCTCTGACTAATTTATTGCAAAAAGATATTCCTTTTGTCTTTGATGATGATTGTGTAGAAGCATTTGAAACACTTAAGAAAGCTTTGATCACTGCACCTATTGTTCAGCCACCTGATTGGAATTTACCTTTTGAAATTATGTGCGATGCTAGCGATTATGCTGTAGGTGCTGTTTTAGGGCAAAGAGTCGATAAGAAATTGAAGTTATCCAGTATGCTAGTAAGACTCTTGATACTGCCCAGAGAAATTATGCTACTACTGAAAAAGAGTTCTTAGCAGTTGTGTTTGCATGTGATAAGTTTAGATATTATATTGTTGATTCAAAAGTTACTATAAACACTGATCATGCTGCTATTAAATATCTTATGGAAAAGAAAGATGCTAAGCCTAGACTCATTAGATGGGTTCTCTTGCTCCAAGAATTTGATTTGCATATTATTGATAGAAAGGGAGCTGAGAACCCCGTTGCAGACAACTTGTCTAGGTTAGAGAATGTTCTTGATGACCCACTGCCTATTAATGATAGTTTTCCTGATGAACAATTAGCGGTTGTCAATGCTTCTCATACTGCTCCTTGGTATGCTGATTATGCTAATTACATTGTTGCTAAATATATACCGCCTAGTTTCACATACCAGCAAAAGAAAAAGTTCTTTTATGATTTAAGACATTACTTCTGGGATGATCCACACCTTTATAAAGAAGGAGTAGATGGTATTATTAGATGTTGTGTGGCTGAGCATGAACAGGAACAAATCCTACGCAAGTGTCACTCTGAATCTTATGGAGGACACCATGCTGGAGATAGAACTGCACACAAGGTACTACAATCTGGTTTTTATTGGCCTATTCTCTTCAAAGATGCTCGTAAGTTTGTCATATCTTGTGATGAATGTCAAAGAATAGGTAGCATTAGTAGACGTCAAGAAATGCCTATGAATTATTCTCTTGTTATTGAACCGTTTGATGTTTGGGGCTTTGATTACATGGGACCTTTTCTGCCTCCAATGGTTATACACATATTTTAGTTGTTGTTGATTACGTTACTAAGTGGGTAGAAGCTATTCCAACTAGTAGTGCTGATCATAACACTTCTATTAAAATGCTTAAAGAAGTTATTTTTCCGAGGTTTGGAGTCCCTAGATATCTTATGACTGATGGTGGTTCACACTTTATTCATGGTGCTTTCCGTAAGATGCTCCCTAAGTATGATGTCAATCATAGAATAGCATCTCCTTATCATCCGCAGTCTAGTGGTCAGGTAGAGTTGAGCAATAGAGAGCTCAAATTAATTTTGCAAAAGACTGTGAATAGATCTAGAAAGAATTGGTCCAAAAAACTTGATGATGCATCATGGGCCTATAGAACTGCATACAAAAATCCTATGGGTATGTCTCCTTATAAGATGGTTTATGGAAAAGCATGTCATTTACCTCTTGAACTTGAACATAAAGCATATTGGGCTATTAAAGAGCTCAATTATGACTTCAAACTTGCCGGTGAGAAAAGGTTATTTGATATTAGCTCACCTGATGAATGGAGAACCCAAGCGTACGAGAATGCCAAGCTTTTCAAAGAAAAAGTCAAACGCTGGCATGATAAGAGGATACAAAAGCGTGAGTCTAACGTAGGAGATTATGTGTTATTATTCAACTCTCATTTAAGATTTTTTTGTAGGAAAACTTCTTTCAAATGGGAAGGTCCCTATGTTATCGAGGAGGTCTATCGTTCTGGTGCTATAAAAATCAACAACTTCGAAGGCACAAACCCGAGGGTGGTAAATGGCCAAAGAATTAAACATTATATTTCAGGTAATCCTATCAATGTTGAAACTAATATTGTTGAAACCATAACCCCTAAGGAATACATAAGGGACACTTTCCAGAACGTTCCAGACTCCGAAAAGGCATATGTACGTGGTACAGTAAGTAAACCGACTCCAAAACAACTCTAATGGCAATTTTTATCAGTTTTGGATTATTTAAGAATTTTAGGAAGAAAGAAGTAGTCCGAAAGGGACACGAGACTCCCACGAGATAGGAGGTTGCGACCCCCCCTGTAGGACGC
Organism: Triticum dicoccoides; assembly: GCF_002162155.2. Classification (NCBI taxonomy): domain Eukaryota; kingdom Viridiplantae; phylum Streptophyta; class Magnoliopsida; order Poales; family Poaceae; genus Triticum; species Triticum dicoccoides. The sequence continues at coordinate 172,448,371 of NC_041383.1, forward strand.
GCCCCCTGTCTCGTGGGCACCTCGTGTGCCTCCCGGACTCCGTTTTCTTGTATGTTACGTATTTTGGTCGGTAAAGATTCATTATATATGCTCCCGAAGGTTTTGACCACTGTATCATGCAAATATCCTCTATTTTCGTTTCGAGCTGTTTCTGTTTCAGATCTAGAGCATCATGTCGTCTCCAAGCGCTCCCAAGGACAAGTTTTTCGAGAGGGTTATCAACCCCTATCTCGCGGAGGTGCTGCATTATCCTCAAACCATTGAGATGCGTGAGGGGGTGCTGCACATCCGCGATGTGGAGGGACCAAGGCGTACCGGGAGCGTGGAGACAAAGCTCGAAGCCGTGGAGCAAGAAGTTTTCAAGTGTCAAGGGATGGTGGAGCGTGGACTCAACGCCAACCAGATGATGATCACGGAGTTCACCAACAACCACAAGCTGGATGCCAAAGTCATTGGGGAGACCATCTTCAAGCTTCAAGAGAAAATCGAGCACCTCCAAGCCCAGATTTATGACCTGCAAAACCAGAACTGTGAGTATGAATATAGATTCAAGCGAATGAGTTTGGCTGCAGATTTAAGGATCCCGGAGACTCGATCATCCTTTTATGATGGAGAGCCTATGCCTTGGAAGACGGACGACAACCCTACTGTCATCATCAACACCTCCATCACCTCCGAGGAAATAATCACATGGGTATGGGCACTCCCCTTGGCAACTGCCAAGCTTGGGGGAGGTGCCCCGGTATCGTATCACCATCACACTCCTATCTTTACCGCTTTATTTAGTTTGATCCTTTTAGTAGTGTCTTGATCTAGTAGATTGAAGTTTTGATATCAAGTAGTTTTGAGTTTTGTTTTGTTATCTCTTTACGTAATCGAGTCTGTGTGCTATCTATAATAAAGATTACTGTTGAGTCAAGGGCTTTGCTATGTTGCTATGATCTTGAGAAAGTAGAAAGAACAAAAGAGTTCATATTGATCTTATGGATAGTGATAACTTCACACATAGAAAGTATGAGGCATAAAAATTGTTGAGAGTTGATGAACATAGCCTTGGTCATCGTTGCAATTAATAGGAAGTGATAAGGAAAGAGGGGTTCACATATAAATATATTATCTTGGACATCTTTTATGATTGTGAAGCACTCATTAAGTATGACATGCTAAAAGAGTTGATGTTGGACAAGGAAGACAATGTAATGGTTTATGTTTCCTGACATCTCAGTTAAAGTATATTGTCATTGACCTTCCAAAACATGTTGAGCTTGCCTTTCCCCCTCATGCTAGCCAAATTCCTTGCACCAAGTAGAGATACTACTTGTGCTTCCAAATATCCTTAAACCCAGTTTTGCCATGAGATTCCACCATACCTACCTATGGGTTGAGTAAGATCCTTCAAGTAAGTTGTCATCGGTGCAAGCAATAAAAAATGCTCTCTAAATATGTATGACTTATTAGTGCGGAGAAAATAAGCTTTGTACGAACTTGTTGTGGAAGTAATAAAAGCGACATACTGCATAATAAAGGTCCACATACAAGGGGCAATATAAAGTGACGTTCTCTTGCACTAAGATTTTGTGCATCAACCGTAAACGCGCATGACAACCTCTGCTTCCCTCTGCGAAGGGCCTATCTTTTACTTTATGTTTTTACTTTATCCTTGAGTCAAGGTGATCCTCACCTTTCCCTTTTTTCATTTTATCCTTTAGCAAGCTCCTCGTGTTTGAAAGATCATGATACATATATCCAATTGGATGTAAGTTGGCATAGGCTATTATTGTTGACATCACCTAAAGGTGAATGCGTTGGGAGGCAACGCAATAAGCCCCTATCTTTCTCAGTGTCCGGCTGAAACTCTATAACCACAAGTATTGCGTGAGTGTTAACAATTATGGGAGACTACGAGATAGTTGAGTATGTGAGCCTGTTGAAAAACTCTATTATTGACTCTTTCTGATGTTACGATAAATTGCAATTGCTTCAATGACTGAGATTATAGTTTGTTGGTTCCCAATGAAGTTTTTGAACCATACTTGACATTGTGAATTGTTTATTACTTGAACAAAGGAAATCATATGACAAAATCTATATATGTTGCTGTTATTAGAATGATCATGATGCCCTCATGTCCGTATTTTATTTTTATCGACACCTCTATCTCTAAACATGTGGACATATTTTTCGATTTCGGCTTCCGCTTGAGGACAAGCGAGGTCTAAGCTTGGGGGAGTTGACGTCCATTTTGCATCATGCTTTTATATCAATATTTATTGCATTATCGGTTGTTATTACGCATTACATCTCAATACTTATGGCTATTCTCCTTATTTTACAAGGTTTACCATGAAGAGGGGGAATGCCGGCAGCTGGAATTCTGGCTGGAAAATGAGCAAACGTTGGAAACCTATTCTGCACAACTCCAAAAATCCTGAAACTCCATGAAACAACTTTTTGGATTTTATAAGAATTTATGAGCAAAATAAATAGGCCAGGGGGCCCACACCATGTCCAGGAGACAGGGGGCGCGCCCCCCCCTTGTAGGGCGCGGCCCCTATCTCCTGGGCCCCCTAGTGGGCTTCCGGCGTCCATCTTCTGCTATATGTAGGGTTTTGTCCTGGAAAAAATCGTGGGCAAGCTTACGGGACGAAACTCTGCCGCCACGAGGCAGAACCTTGGCGGAATCAATCTAGGGCTCTGACGGAGCTGTTCTGCCAGGGACACTTCCCTCCGGGAGGGGGAAATCATCACCAACGTCATCACCAACGATCCTCTCATCGGGAGGGGGTCAATCTCCATCAACATCTTCACCAGCACCATCTCCTCTCAAAACCCTAGTTCATCTCTTGTATCCAATCTTGTATCAAAACCACAAATTGGTACCTGTGGGTTGCTAGTAGTGTTGATTACTCCTTGTAGTTGATGCTATTTGGTTTACTTGGTGGAAGATCATATGTTCAGATCCTTTATGCATATTATTACCCCTCTGATTATGAACATGAATATGCTTTGTGAGTAGTTACATTTGTTCCTGAGGACATGGGTGAAGTCTTGCTATTAGTAGTCATGTGAATTTGGTATTCGTTCGATATTTTCATGAGATGTATGTTGTCTTTCCTCTAGTGGTGTTATGTGAACATCGACTACATGACACTTCACCATTATTTGGGCCTAGAGGAAGGCATGGGGAAGTAATAAGTAGATGATGGGTTGCTAGAGTGACAGAAGCTTAAACCCTAGTTTATGTGTTGCTTCGTTAGGGGTTGATATGGACCCATATGTTTAATGCTGTGGTTAGGTTTACCTTAATACTCCTTTTTGTAGTTGCGGATGCTTGCAATAGGGGTTAATCATAAGTGGGATGCTTGTCCATGTTAGGGCAGTACCCAAGTGCCGGTCCACCCACATATCAAATTATCAAAGTACCGAACGTGAATCTTACGAACGTGATGAAAACTAGCTTGACGATAATTCCCAATGTGTCCTCAGGAGCTCCTTCTTCATTATTAGAATTTGTCCAGGCTTATCCTTTCCTACATAAAGGATTGGGCCACCTTGCTGCACTTTATTTACTTTATTTACTTTTTGCTCGTTACTATTTATCTTATCACAAAACTATCTATCACCTACTATTTCAGTGCTTGCAGAGAAAACCTTACTGAAAACAGCTTATCATTTCCTTCTGCTCCTCATTGGGTTCGACACTCTTACTTATTGAAAGGACTACGATAGATCCCCTATACTTGTGGGTCATCACTCAATGAGCTATATGTTGTTAGGAATTACCAAAACCACCTAGGGATAGTTGCTCTTTCAATCTCCCCCTTTTTGGTAACTGATGACAACATATAGATCAAAGCTTCGACAAATGATAATAAGAGTGAAAAACATTGTCGCTTTGAGAAGTATGTGATAAGCAAGAGCTCCCCCTAAATTTGTGCATAGTTTAAGATTTGCTTTGGACTACAAATGCACAAGGAGTTAGGCTCATGGGTTACTCTTCCATGTCACATACATCTTGGTGGAGCGCTCAAAATGATAATAATTAAATACATGCACTCATCACCAAGAAAAGTGAATGATCATATAGAGATAAAAGGATAATGTCATCCAACAAGCATTAAGGTAGCATATGATCAAACACATGATCATCCAAGTATCTCACAAACACATGAAGTATCTCAAACAAGCAAATAAAGTTCAACCACCAAAACAAGAGAGAACAAAAGCAACACTCTCTCTCGAAGCCTATGATCTATACATTTTTCTCTCCCTTTGGCAACAAGTTACCAAAAAGCTCATAGAAAATGCATAGCACTAAATCGACGCTCAGGCTTGGTCTTCAGGTGGTGGTGTAGAGATGGCTCCTTGGACGAAGACTTCAGTAGATGTGGATGGAGCTAGTGGAGTAGGTGCTGGAGCTGGTTGCATAGAAGCTGTAGCTGGCGCAGATGAAGTGGCTCTGGTGTCTATAACAGGCACTGCAGCTGATCTCTGGCTCCTGGGCATTCTGGCAAAAGCATCAGTAGTGGTCTTGCCCTTCCTCTCCTGCATGTCATCCTGAAGTTGCTCAACAACTGACTGTATCTCAGTTACCTTCACATCCAAGTCATAGAACTTATGCTCCATGATCCTCTCCGGGCTCTCCTGGTTCTGAGTTAGGGTGGCCAGTCCCTTCTCAATCCTCAGAGTGGAGGAAATCAGGTAGCTAAGCTGCTCCTACTTGTTCTTCAAGAAGTACTGAGATGCCTCATCAATGGTTGGCATCTTGGCAGCCTTTTCAGTCCTTGCCTTCTCCCTCTTTGCTTGTGCTTGCACAAAAGATGGTTCATCTTCATCCATGAACACTGTGTTGTCCTCAAAATCTGCATAGATGGGCATGTGTTCCTTGTCCAAGAGGTATGTGCCTGTGCCCATCTTGGAGTTGATGAGCTCCTGGATCTGTGGGGCATACCCACAACTTCTCTTCTGATCTGCAGCAGTCCTCTTGATAATTTCCACTATGAGGCTCATGACCTTGAACTTTTGAGGCACATCAAATATGTGAAGTAGGTTGATGGCATGGCCTCTGATCATCTTGTGATATCCAGATTTAGGCAAAAGAGTATGCCTGAGGATCCAGTTGATTGTTGGCAATCCTGACAGAAGATAATGTACAGAGCCAAACTTGTGTGTCTCAATAGCAGCATCTGGGATCTCTCTGTACATGTGTGCCATGGAGTTGTGATCCTTCTTCTTCTTGGCATAGACATCCAAGTCATCCTCATTTTCCTTAGGTGCATTGATCAACTTTGCCCATTCTTCAACTGATGACTGGTACCTAGTACCTTCAGACATCCAGACAATCCTTCCATCTGGCTAGAAGTGAGTTGTAGAGTAGAACTGCATAATCAGCTCATCATTCCACTTTGTGAGCTTCTGCCCAACAAAGTTATCCACTCCACAAGCATTGAAACTGTCATACACCCCTGGATAATGCTCTTCATTCTTCCTGATGTACTCCTAGTCTACCCATCTCATGTCACAGACAATTGGCTTCTTGTCAAGCAGCACTGTCTCATAGAAGTCATGTTGTTTATTTGTGTGGAACATGTAGTCCACATCAGTTCTCCTCCTGACTGCATAGGGATCAGTCAGTCTCCACTGCCTGAGTCTTGCATCCTTCCTCAGCTTCATGTCCTTAGCTACCGGATGAGCATCATTGTGATCTGGAATTTTGGGTTTCAACTTCCTCAAGACATGTTCCTCATCATCTTCTTCTTCAACAGCAGCTTCAGGCACTGGGGCCTTGTTCTTTTCTGCAGCAGGAATGCTCCTGGTGTTCCTCTTGGGTGCAGATTTGGGCTTTGGAGCAGCTGCTTTGGGAGCTTCTTTGGGCTTTGATGAAGCAGCCCCTGACCTGATGGCATCAACCATAAGCTTCTGAGCTTTGGGTGCTGGTGCAGCAACCTCTTCTTCTTCGTCTTCATCATGAGAGGAGTGCTTCTCAAATTCTTCCATTGGGTCAACTTTCTTGCACCATCTTCCTCTCTTTCTTTCCTTCTTCTTTCCTTCTGCAGCCTTTTTGGGTTCAAATCCCAAATTAACTTGAGTAGAGACTCTGGCCTTAGACATGGGGATTCTCTTGGCAGGTGCTTTGGTCTTCATACCAGGCTTAATGACAGCAGTTGTGCCATATTCTTTCTTGAGCACCTTCTTCTTGGAAGTGGCCTCATCCTCAACAGCCACATAGTCTTCATCCTCAGAGTCTGAGGTTCTCTTCTTTCTGGCCCTGGTGGCTGCCTTGGGTAAGTTGCTGGGTGTGCTCCTGCTACCCTCATCATAGCTGCTAGAGGGACTAGTGCCCTCACTTATTTGAACCTGCTCCTCTGACTTGTTCTGACTGTCACTCTGATCAGACATATTGCAAACACTGACAGCAGACCCTGTGAATAGATATAGATGAGGTAGAATAGATGAGCATCACAAAATACAGAGGTTTTTTGCAAAAGAATGAGTCAAAACTTAGTTTTAGTTTTCCACAGAAAGCATTTCGGATCTACCGATTTGTAAACTCGGTGATACCGAAGCAACTTTCGGAACCTAAACTAGTGAACTCGGTTAGACCGAGTCACAGTTCGGTGGCACTGAGACTGCTAGGGTTTCACAAAGTCTTGAACTCGGTCACACCGATTTGCAATTCTCGGTCAGACCGAGAATTACATGTGCAATGGCCTTAGCCGAATCGGTGGTACCGAGTTCTACAACTCGGTTGGTCCGAGATGGTTTCGGCGGAAACCTAACCCTAAATTTTCAATTCACCTCTAATCTACAGAGTGTTTTCAGTGGATAAGATGATCTCAATCGTGGCAAGATTAATGGCAACACAATGTGCTAGAGATTTGGAGTTAGGAATAGCACAAAGACCAAGTCCATACCCTAGTTCGGCAATGGACTTGCTACGGCGGCAACAGCGGAGTCGGTTCCTGTTGACGGTGGCGGAGACTAGCGGCGGGAGGCAGCTGGCGACGAGGAGGACGATCCGAAGACCCAGGGAGGCAGAGCAGGCTGAGCGCGGGCGAAAGAGTTCGGAGAAATTTCCAAAATTTGACCCGTGGATATATATAGCCTGACCCTGTCGGTGTGACCGAGTGGAACAACTCGGTGGCACCGAGATGCATAACTACAAGCAGTTACAGCAACTCGGTGTGACCGAAAAGTTCAAATCGGTTGCACCGAGATTGAAAACCTAGATCGACTTAGTGATCTCGGTATGACCGAAATGGAGGAATCGGTCAGACCGAGAAGCACAAAGAAGTTTTGCAGGTTTAAGTCTATGATGAATCGGGGACTCCGAGTGCTCCTCACACAGAGTGGTTCAAATCTGACTTGATCAAATTTTGTGATGTAGCATGAATAGAGTTTGAGACAAGAAAAGCATATATAGCTAGAGAGGGTTCTTAGGCATTCTTGTCCATCCACTTGGCAAAAGAAAAGGAACCAAAACAATCAAAACAACAAGTGGATGTCCTCGAATGAGTAAAATATGCAACCAACATGCTCACACAATGAAATGGCAAATGAAATATGTGGCAAAGCATGCACAACCAATTCTTGCATCTATCAAGCAATTGGCGCTGACTAGGTCATCTATATATGAGTATATTGACTTAGGAGTGAAATGAGAACATTTGATCATAGGTCATACTCATCGTTTAAGCACAAGTGGGGTTACCACTTTTACATAAAGCATTGTTGTGTTCAGATCATTAGAGTTGCTTTGACTCAATTCTTAGAGTAAAGCTCCCCCTAGATGTGAGATCCCCCCTGGAGAGGGATGAACTAACCTTGGGTTTTTTCGATGATGACTTCATGTAGGTCTTGATGATGTGGATGCTCAGTGTTGATGTAGATCATTTGGAGCAATCCTTTGGAGTGAGTTGAACTTTCAATACCTACACGGGTTAGTCCCACAAGGAACAAACAAGGATATCCATAGACATAGAGTGATGCACACACAAGATGATGTCCATGAATTCATTAGGTTACCTTGTCCCTTGCCTTACCAACATGAGGGTTTGTGACTCCTTGAACTAGTGCAAGATGTGGAAGTTGATTGCACTTGTTATTGCCAAAATGATATGAGTGAAATATGTTGGCGGAGTCACCCTCAAGAACTCTCTAGTTCTTCTTCTTCGGGATCCACATCATCTTGATGGGAATCCTTGGAGTTGTAGTCGTACTTGATGAAGTAGAACTTGATGTAGTCTTGGGAACCCACTTGACCAAGGCCTTAGGAGCTTCTTCAAATGCATCAATCTCCTCTTGAAGCTTGTCCTTGCCTTTTTTCTTGTGGTCTTGTGGTGGAAGATCATCTTGAGCTTGTGTCCCTTTGAAGGAAGTAGGATCATACTACTCTTGTTGAGGAACAAACTTCGTCTTGGGGTATTGATCTTCTTCCCACTCAACTCCATTGGCATTAAACTTTCGTTCAAAACCAACACCTTGGTTCTTCCGGTGCCTTCCTTACCTGCGTACAATTTCCTCGAATTGCATACTCCCGGCAAGGCTCTTGTAAACACCTTTCTCTATAATTCCCTTCAATAAGCTATTTACTTGCTCAAGGGTAACTTGGCTAAGAGAATCATTAGTGGAATCAAGAGAACTACTAGAAGCAACAAACATTGGATTTAGCATGATTATTGTTACTACTAGAGGAAGAATCCTTCTTGTTCTTGTTACTAGACTTGACTTGAGGCATGTAAGTAGATAAGAGTAAACGCTTGGCAATGTAAGAAGAACTTTTCTTACGAAGATCATCATTGATTGCCTTTAAGAACTCATGCTCTTGCTCAAGGTTGAGCTTTTCAAAGCGTAACTTCTCATGAGTCCTTAAAAGTTCTCGATGATCTTCTAAGATAGTTTCATGAGCTAACTTAAGAGTGTTTAGTTCTTTAGTTAGAAGATCAATCTTCTCCTTATCATTGTCATTCGTTTTATCTTGATTAGCATGATTAATTGACGTTTCATCATAGTATTCATCACTAGAGTTGTCAACAAGTAAATCATCATCACCTAACAAGTCATCTTCATCACTATTGAAATCAACATACTCGGGGTGTGATACCTTTGGGCCTTTAGCCATGAAGCATCTTCCAAGTCCTTCATTTGGTGAATCAAATATGTCATAGGAGTTGGTTGACACAAGTGCTAGACCGGCAACACCTTCATCTTGAGTATATTCGGAGTCGGAGCCGGATACCCATTCACCAACATGAGCTTGATGTCTTCGTTTTGTGTAGCTCCTTGATGACTTGTCCTTCCTTTCCGAATCCTTGCTTCTCCGGGATGTTCTTTGTTCATAACGATCATCTCTACTCCTCCTCTCTCTCTTGGTGGTGATTCTTCTCTTCTACTTCTCCTCTTAGGTGATTCTTCTCTTCTTTTGTGGGGAGCCGTACACTCATTGGAATAGTGTCCGGGTCTTCCACAATTGTAGCAATTACACTCTCGACTAGAAGATCTTTTGTCATTGTAGGACCTTGACTTGGAGCTTCCTTTTGAAAATATGCCCTAGAGGCAATAATAAAATGGTTATTTTTATATTTCCTTGTTCATGATAATTGTCTATTGTTCATACTATAATTGTGTTATCCGGAAATTGTAATACATGTGTGAATACATAGACCACAACATGTCCCTAGTGAGCCTCTAGTTGACTAGCTCGTTGATCAATGGATGGTTACGGTTTCCTGACCATGGACATTAGCTGTCGTTGATAACGCGATCACATCATTGGGAGAATGATGTGATGGACAAGACCCAATCCTAAGCATAGCACAAGATCGTGTAGTTCGTTTGCTAGAGATTTTCTAATGTCAAGTATCATTTCCTTAGACCATGAGATCGTGCAACTCCTGGATACCGTAGGAGTACTTTGGGTGTACCAAACGTCACAACGTAACTGGGTGGCTATAAAGGTGCACTACAGGTATCTCCGAAATTGTCTGTTGGGTTGGCACGAATCAAGACTGGGATTTGTCACTCCGTATGACGGAGAGGTATCTCTGGGCCCACTCGGTAATGCATCATCATAATGAGCTCAATGTGACCAAGTGGTTGGTCACGGGATCATGCATTACGGTACGAGTAAAGTGACTTGCCGGTAATGAGATTGAACGAGGTATTGGGATACCGACGATCGAATCTCGGGCAAGTAACGTACCGATTGACAAAGGGAATTGTATACGGGATTACTTGAATCCTCGACATCGTGGTTCATTCGATGAGATCATCGTGGAACATGTGGGAGCCAACATGGGTATCCAGATCCCGCTCTTGGTTATTGGCCGGAAAGCTGTCTCGGTCATGTCTGCGTGATTCCCGAACCCGTAGGGTCTACACACTTAAGGTTCGATGATGCTAGGGTTATTAGGAAGACTTGTATGTGATTACCGAATGTTGATCGGAGTCCCGGATGAGATCCGGGACGTCACGAGGAGTTCCGGAATGGTCCGGAGGTGAAGATTTATATATGGGAAGTTGTCATACAGTCACCGGAAAAGTTCGGGGGCATATCGGTATTGTACCGGGGCCACCGGAGGGGTTCCAGGGGTCCACCGGGAGGGGCCACCTCTCTCGGAGGGCCTCATGGGCCGTAGATGAAAGGGAACCAGCCCTTAGAGGGCTGGGCACATCCCCCCTTGGGCGCATGCCCCTAGGGTTGGGGGGGGGGACCCTAGAGGGGTGTCCCCCTTGCTTGGGGGCAAGCCCCCTCCCCTTGGCCGCCGCCCCCCCTCTAGATCTCATCTAGAGGGGGCCGGTCCCATTCCCCCTTACCCTATAAATTGAGGGGCGAGGGGAGGGCTGCACACAATATCCAAGGCGCAGCCCCTCCCCTCCCCAACACCTCTCCTCCTCCGTTAAGAGCTTGGCGAAGCCCTGTCGGAGTACTGCCACTCCATCACCACCACGCCGTCATGCTGCTGTTGAAGCTCTCTTCCTCAACCTCTCCTTCCCCCATGCTGTATCAAGAAGGGGGAGACGTCACCGCTCCGTAAGTGTGTTGAACACGGAGGTGCCGTCCGTTTGGCGCTAGGATCATCGGTGATTTGGATCACGACGAGTACGACTCCATCAACCCCGTTCTCTTGAACGCTTCCACTCGCGATCTACAAGGGTATGTAGATGAACTCCTCTCTCTCATTGCTAGATGACTCCATAGATTGATCTTGGTGATGCATAGAAATTTTTTATTTTCTGCAACGATCCCCAACAGTGGCATCATGAGCTAGGTCTATGCGTAGTTTCTATGCACGAGTAGAACACAAGATTGTTGTGGGCGTCGATTTTGTCAATTTACTTGCCACTACTAGTCTTATCTTGTTTCGGCGGCATCGTGGGATGAAGCGGCCTGGACCGACCTTACACGTACTCTTACGTGAGACAGGTTCCACCGACTGACATGCACTAGTTGCATAAGGTGGCTAGCGGGTGTCTGTCTCTCCCACTTTAGTTGGATCGGATTCGATGAAAAGGGTCCGTATGAAGGGTAAATAGAAATTGGCATATCATGTTGTGGTTTTGGTGTAGGTAAGAAACGTTCTTGCTAGAAACCTATAGCAGCCACGTAAAAACATGCAATAACAATTAGAGGACGTCTAACTTGTTTTTGCAGCATATGCCGTGTGATGTGATATGGCCAAAAGGATGTGATGAATTATATATATGTGATGTATGAGATTGATCATGTTCTTGTAATAGGAATCACGACTTGCATGTCGATGACTATGACAACTGGTAGGAGCCATAGGAGTTGTCTTTATTTTTGTATGACATGCGTGTCATTGAATAACGCCATGTAATTACTTTACTTTATTGCTAAACCGTTAGCCATAGTAGTAGAAGTAATTGTTGGTATGACAACTTCATGAAGACACGATGATGGAGATCATGATGATGGAGATCATGGTGTCATGCCTGTGATGATGATGATCATGGCGCCCCGAAGATGGAGATCAAAAGGAGCAAAATGATATTGGCCATATCATGTCACTATTTGATTGCATGTGATGTTTATCATGTTTTACATCCTATTTGCTTAGAACGACGGTAGCATAAATAAGATGATCCCTCATAATAATTTCAAGAAAGTGTTCCCCCTAACTGTGCGCTGTTGCGAAAGTTCATTGTCTCGAAGCACCACGTGATGATCGGGTGTGATAGATTCTAATGTTCACATACAACGGGTGTAAGTCAGATTTACACATGCAAAACACTTAGGTTGACTTGACGAGCCTAGCATGTACAGACATGGCCTCGGAACACAAGAGACCGAAAGGTCAAACATGAGTCGTATAGAAGATACGATCGACATGAAGATGTTCACCAATGATGACTAGTCCGTCTCACGTGATGATCGGACACGGCCTAGTTGACTCGGATCAGGTATCACTTAGATGACTAGAGGGATGTCTACCTGAGTGGGAGTTCATTATATAATTTGATTAGATGAACTTAATTATCACGAACTTAGTCTAAAAATCTTTGCAATATGTCTTGTAGATCAAAATGGCCCACGCTAATGTTGCCCTCAACTTCAATGCGTTCCTAGAGAAAACCAAGCTGAAAGACGATGGCAACAACTATACGGACTGGGTCCGGAACTTGAGGATCATCCTCATAGCTGCCAAGAAAGCATATGTCCTAGATGCACCGCTAGGTGAAGCACCCGTTTTCCCAGCAACTCAAGATGTTATGAACGCCTGGCAGTCGCGTAGTGATGATTACTCCCTGGTTCAGTGCGGCATGCTTTACAGCTTAGAACCGGGGCTCCAAAAGCGTTTTGAGCAGCACGGAGCATATGAGATGTTCCAAGAGCTGAAAATGGTTTTCCAAGCTCATGCCCGGGTCGAGAGATATGAAGTCTCCGACAAGTTCTATAGTTGTAAGATGGAGGAGAATGGTTCTGTCAGCGAGCACATACGCAAAATGTCCGGGTTGCACAACCGCTTGTCTCAGCTGGGAGTTAATCTCCCGGATGACGCGGTCATTGACAGAATCCTCAAGTTGCTCCCACCTAGCTACAAGAGCTTTGTGATGAACTACAATATGCAGGGGATGGTGAAAACCATTCTTGAGGTATTTTCAATGATGAAATCAGCGGAGGTGGAGATCAAAAAGGAACATCAAGTGTTGATGGTCAATAAAACCACTAGTTTCAAGAAAGGCAAGGGTAAGAAGAACTTCAAGAAGGATGGCTAGGTAGTTGCCGCGCCCGATAAGCCAGTTGCCGGGAATAAGCCAAAGCATGGACCCAAACCTGAGACTGAGTGCTTTTATTGCAAGGGAAGCGGACACTGGAAGCAGAACTGCCCCAAGTACTTAGCGGACAAGAAGGCCGGCAACACCAAAGGTATATGTGATATACATGTAATTGATGTGTACCTTACCAGTACTCGTAGTAGCTCCTGGGTATTTGATATCGGTGCGGTTGCTCATATTTGTAACTCAAATTAGGAGCTGCGGAATAAGCGGAGACTGGTGAAGGACGAGGTGACGATGCGCGTCGGGAATGGTTCCAAGGTCGATGTGATTGCCGTCAGCATGCTACCTCTACATTTACCTACGGCATTAGTTTTAAGCCTCAATAATTGTTATTTAGTGCCAGCTTTGAGCATGAACATTGTATCTGGATCTCGTTTAATATGAGATGGCTACTCATTTAAAGCCGAGAATAATGGTTGTTCCATTTATATGAGAGATATGTTTTATGGTCATGCCCGGCTGGTCAATGGTTTATTCTTAATGAATCTCGAACGTGATGTTACACATATTCATAGTGTGAATACCAAAAGATGTAAGGTTGATAACGATAGTCCCACATATTTGTGGCACTGCCGCCTTGGTCACATTGGTGTCAAACGCATGAAGAAGCTCCGTACTGATGGACTTTTGGAGTCTCTTGATTACGAATCATTTGACACATGCGAACCATGCCTCATGGGCAAAATGACCAAGACTCCGTTCTCCGGAACAATGGAGCGAGCAACCAACTTATTGGAAATCATACATACTGATGTGTACGGTCCAATGAGCGTTGAGGCTCGTGGAGGCTATCGTTATGTTCTCACTCTCACTGATGACTTAAGTAGATATGGGTATGTCTACTTGATGAAACACAAGTCTGAGACCTTTGAAAACTTCAAGGAATTTCAGAATGAGGTAGAGAATCAACGTGACCGAAAAATAAAGTTCTTACGATCGGATCGTGGGGGAGAATATTTAAGTCACAAATTTGGTACGCACTTAAGGAAATGTGGAATCGTTTCACAACTCACGCCGCCTGGAACACCTCAGCATAACGGTGTGTCCGAATGTCGTAATCGCACTCTATTGGATGTGGTGCGATCTATGATGTCACTCACCGATTTATTGCTATCATTTTGGGGATATGCTCTAGAGACAGCTACATTCACTTTAAATAGGGCACCGTCTAAATCCGTTGAGACCACACCGTATGAATTATGGTTTGGGAAGAAACCTAAGCTGTCGTTTCTAAAAGTTTGGGGGTGCGATGCTTATGTCAAGAAACTTCAACCTGAAAAGCTCGAACCCAAGTCGGAAAAATGCGTCTTCATAGGATACCTTAAGGAAACCATTGGGTATGCCTTCTACCTCAGATCCGAAGGCAAGATCTTTGTTGCCAAGAACGGGTCCTTTCTGGAGAAAGAGTGTCTCTCGAGAGAAGTAAGTGGGAGGAAAGTAGAACTTGATGAAGTACTGCCTCTTGAACCGGAAGGTAGCGCAGCTCAGGAAGATGTTCCTGTGGTGCCTGCACCGACTAGAGAGGAAGTTAATGATGATGATCAAGGTACTTCGGATCAAGTTGCTACTGAACTTCGTAGGTCCACAAGGACACGTTCCACACCAGAATGGTATGGCAACCCTATCCTGGAAATCATGTTGTTAGACAACGGTGAACCTTCGAACTATGAAGAAGCGATGGCAGGCCCAGATTCCAACAAATGGCTTGAAGCCATGCAATCCGAGATAGGATCCATGTATGAAAACAAAGTATGGACTTTGACAGACTTTCCCGATGATCAGCGAACGATAGAAAATAAATGGATCTTTAAGAAGAAGACGGACGCGGATCGCTAAGGGTTATCAACAAGTTCAAGGGGTTGACTATGATGAGACCTTCTCACCCATAGCGAAGCTAAAGTCCGTCTGAATCATGTTAGCAATTGCCGCATTCTACGATTATGAGATATGGCAAATGGACGTCGAACCGGCATTCCTTAACGGCTTCCTTAAGGAAGAATTGTATATGATGCAGCCGGAAGGTTTTGTCGATCCTAAGAACGCTAACAAGGTATGCAAGCTCCAGCGCTCCATCTATGGGCTGGTGCAAGCATCTCGGAGTTGGAACATTCGCTTTGATGAAATGATCAAAGCATTTGGGTTTATGCATACTTATGGAGAAGCCTGTATTTACAAGAAAGTGAGTGGGAGCTCTGTAGCATTTCTCATATTATATGTAGATGACATACTTTTGATGGGAAATGATATAGAACTTTTGGACAGCATTAAGGCCTACTTTAATAAGTGTTTTTCAATGAAGGACCTTGGAGAAGCTGCTTACATATTAGGCATCAAGATCTATAGAGATAGACCGAGACGCCTCATAGGTCTTTCACAAAGCACATACCTTGATAAGATATTGAAGAAGTTCAATATGGATCAGTCCAAGAAGGGGTTCTTGCCAGTGTTGCAAGGTGTGAAATTGAGCTCGGCTCAATGCCCGACCACGGCAGAAGATAGAGAAAAGATGAGTGTCATCCCCTATGCCTCAGCCATAGGGTCTATTATGTATGCTATGTTGTGTACCAGACCTAATGTAAACCTTGTTGTAAGTTTGGTAGGAAGGTACCAAAGTAATCCCGGCATGGAACACTGGACAACGGTCAAGAATATCCTGAAGTACCTGAAAAGGACTAAGGATATGTTTCTTGTTTATGGAAGTGACGAAGAGCTCGTCGTAAAGGGTTACGTCGATGCTAGCTTCGACACAGATCTGGATGACTCTAAGTCACAAACCGGATACCTGTATATTTTGAATGGTGGGGCAGTAAGCTGGTGCAGTTGCAAGCAAAGCATCGTGGCGGGATCTACATGTGAAGCGGAATACATGGCAGCCTCGGAGGCGGCACATGAAGCAATCTGGATGAAGGAGGTCATTACCGACCTAGGAGTTATTCCCAATGCGTCGGGGCCGATGACTCTCTTCTGTGACAACACTGGAGCCATTGCCCTTGCCAAGGAGCCTAGGTTTCACAAGAAGACCAGGCACATCAAGCGTCGCTTCAACTCCATTAGTGAAAATGTTCAAGATGGAGACATAGATATTTGCAAAGTGCATACGGATCTGAATGTCGGAGATCCATTGACTAAACCTCTTCCGCGAGCAAAACATGATCAACACCAGAACTCTATGGGTGTTCGATTCATCACAATGTAACTAGATTATTGACTCTAGTGCAAGTGGGAGACTATTGGAAATATGCCCTAGAGGCAATAATAAAATAATAATTATTATATTTCCTTGTTCATGATAATTGTCTATTGTTCATACTATAATTGTGTTATCCGGAAATCGTAATACATGTGTGAATACATAGACCACAACATGTCCCTAGTGAGCCTCTAGTTGACTAGCTCGTTGATCAATGGATGGTTACGGTTTCCTGACCATGGACATTAGATGTCGTTGATAACAGGATCACATCATTGGGAGAATGATGTGATGGACAAGACCCAATCCTAAGCATAGCACAAGATCGTGTAGTTCGTTTGCTAGAGATTTTCTAATGTCAAGTATCATTTCCTTAGACCATGAGATCGTGCAACTCCCGGATACCGTGGGAGTGATTTGGGTGTACCAAACGTCACAACATAACTGGGTGGCTATAAAGGTGCACTACAGGTATCTCCGAAAGTGTCTGTTGGGTTGGCACGAATCAAGACTGGGATTTGTCACTCCGTATGACGGAGAGGTATCTCTTGGCCCACTCGGTAATGCGTCATCATAATGAGCTCAATGTGACCAAGTGGTTGGTAACGGGATCATGCATTACGGTACGAGTAAAGTGACTTGCCGGTAACGAGATTGAACGAGGTATTGGGATACCGAATATCGAATCTCGAGCAAGTAACATACCGATTGACAAAGGGAATTGTATACGGGATTACTTGAATCCTCGACATTGTGGTTCATTCGATGAGATCATCATGGAACATGTGGGAGCCAACATGGGTATCCAGATCCCACTCTTGGTTATTGGCCGGAGAGCTGTCTCGGTCATGTCTGCGTGATTCCCAAACCCGTCGGGTCTACACACTTAAGGTTCGATGATGCTACGGTTATTAGGAAGACTTGTATGTGATTACCGAATGTTGTTTGAAGTCCCGGATGAGATCTCGGACATCACGAGGAGTCCCAGAATGGTCCGGAGGTGAAGATTTATATATGGGAAGTTGTCATACGGTCACCGGAAAAGTTCGGGGGCATATCGGTATTGTACCGGGGCCACCGGAGGGGTTCCCGGGGGTCCACCGGGAGGAGCCACCTCCCTCGGAGGGCCTCATGGGCCGTAGATGAAAGGGAACCAGCCCTTGGAGGGCTGGGCGCATCCCCCCTTGGGCCCATGCGCCTAGGGTTGGGGGGGAAACCCTAGAGGGGGCGCCCCCCTTGCTTGGGGGGCAAGCCCTCTCCCCTTGGCCGCCCCCCCCCCTCTAGACCTCATCTAGAGGGGTTGTCCCCCTTCCCCCTTCCCCTATAAATAGAGGGGCGAGGGGAGGGCTGCACACAACATCCAAGGCGCAGCCCCTCCCCTCCCCAACACCTCTTCTCCTCCGTTAAGAGCTTGGTGAAGCCCTGTCGGAGTACTGCCACTCCATCACCACCACGCCATCGTGCTGCTGTTGGAACTCTCTTCCTCAACCTCTCCTTCCCCCTTGTTGGATCAAGAAGGAGGATATGTCATTGCTCCGTACGTGTGTTGAACACGGAGGTGCCGTCCGTTCAGCGCTAGGATCATCGGTGATTTGGATCACGACGAGTACGACTCCATCAACCCCGTTCTCTTGAACGCTTCCGCTCGCGATCTACAAGGGTATGTAGATGCACTCCTCTCTCTCGTTGCTAGATGACTCCATAGATTGATCATGGTGATGCGTAGAAAATTTTTATTTTCTGCAACGATCCCCAACACTTCTTTCTTTGCTTCTACTCTTGTAAATTTGTTGAAGTTCTTCACCGCTAGTCTCAATTCTTCTTTGAAGGTTTGTTTCTCACTTGATGATGTGGGGGCTTCACATGAGGCTTTGTAAGCACCACTTGACTTGTTGTGAAGTTCCTCCTTATCCTTGAGTGACATCTCATGAGCAACAATTCTTCCAATGACTTCCGTTGGCTTGAGATCTTTGTAATTGGGCATCATTTGGATCAATGTGCACACAGTATCATATTTTCCGTCCAAAGCTCTTAGGATCTTCTTGATGATGAATTTGTCGGTCATCTCTTCACTTCCTAAGCCGGCAATCTCATTTGTGATAAGATCAAGCCTAGAGTACATTTCAGCGACACCTTCACCATCCTTCATTTTGAACTTGTCAAGCTGACTTTGAAGCACATCCAACTTGGATTCCTTGACGGAGTCGGTACCTTCGTGCATATCAATCAAAGTATCCCAGATTTCCTTTGCATTCTCAAGACGGATGATTTTGTTGAATTCTTCGGGGCACAATCCATTGAAGAGGATATCACAAGCTTGAGCATTGTATTGCAGCATCTTCAACTCTTCCGCGCTAGCTTCACGGTTTGGTTCTCTCCCATCAAAGAATTCACCTTGCAAGCCAATACACACAATGGCCCAAACGGCGGGGTTATGTTCAAGAATATGCATTTTCATCTTATGCTTCCAACTAGCAAAATTAGTACCATCAAAGTAAGGACCTCTACGGTGGTAGTTTCCCTTGCTAGATGCCATACTCTCCTAGGTTGTGAAACCAAGGCTATGACCACCAAAAGCTATGGAAATCAAAGCAAATGGAGACCAAAGCTCTGATACCACTTGTAGGATCGAAAGTATGTCTAGAGGGGGGTGATTCGACTACTTGACCAAATAAAAACTTATCCTTTTCCCAATTTTAGTCTTTGGCAGATTTTAGCTAACTTAGCACAAGTCAATCAATCTTAACACAATTCAAGCAAGCATGCAAAGAGTATATAAGCAGTGGAAAGTAAAGCATGCAACTTGCAAGAATGTAAAGGGAAGGGTTTGGAGAATTCAAACGCAATTGGAGACACGGATGTTTTTGTCATGGTTCCGATAGGTGGTGCTATCGTACATCCACGTTGATGGAGACTTCAACCCACGAAGGGTAACGGTTGCGCGAGTCCACAGAGGGCTCCACCCACGAAGGGTCCACGAAGAAGCAACCTTGTCTATCCCACCATGGTCGTCGCCCATGAAGGACTTGACTCACTAGCGGTAGATTTTCACGAAGTAGGCAATCTCCTTACCCTTACAAACTCCTAGGTTCAACTCCACAATCTTGTCAGAGGCTCCCAAGTGACACCTAGCCAATCTAGGAGACACCACTCTCCAAGAAGTAACAAATGGTGTGTTGATGATGAACTCCTTGCTCTTGTGCTTCAAATGATAGTCTCCCCAACACTCAACTCTCTTGTGCTTCAAATGGCAAGTTGGAAGTGTAGGTTCGTTCTGATGGCTCTCTCCACGAATGAAGAGGAGGTGGAGGGGTATATATAGCCTCCACACAAAATCTAACCGTTACACACAACTTGCCAATCTCGGTGGGACCGAATTGAAGAACTCGGTCGGACCGATTTAGCAAACCTAGTGACCATTAGGATTTTTGGTGGGACTGACATGCAACTCGATAGGACCGATATGGTTAGGGTTAGGGCATAACGTAATCTCGATGAGACCGATTACACAAACTCGCTGAGACCGATTTTGGTAATAAGCTAACCAGAGAGTTGGTCAGGTAAACTCGGTGGGACCGGATCGCTCATTTCGGTGAGACCGAAATGTTATGAAAAGGAAACAGAGAGTTTACATTGCAATCTCGGTGGGACCGATCGCTCATCTCGGTGGTACCGAGACGTTACAAAGGGAAACAGAGAGATTACAATCCCATCTCGGTGAGACCGAGATCCTTATCGGTGAGACCGATTTGCCTAGGGTTTGTGGCAGTGGCTATGACATCTGAACTCGGTGGCGCCGGATAGAAAGAATCAGTGGAGCCGAGTTTGACTTTTGGTTTAGGTCATATGTGGATGTGAGAAAGTAGTTGAGGGCTTTTGAGCATATCACTAAGCACTTTGAGCAAGTAAGCCATTAAGCAGCACCTCATCCCTCCTTGATAGTATTGGCTTTTCCTATAGACTCAATGTGATCTTGGATCACTAAAATATAAAATGTAGAGTCTTGAGCTTTGAGCTTGAGCCAATCCTTTTGTCCTTAGTATTTTGAGGGGTCCACTTTTCTCATCCATGCCATGCCAATCATTGAGCTTTCCTGAAATATTTAACTTGAAGTAGCATTAGCTCAATGAGCTATATGTTGTTAGGAATTACCAAAACCACCTAGGGATAGTTGCACTTTCACAAGCTCCGACGCAACAGACACAAGCGTCGAAGCAACGGTGACAACACCGAAGACATGGCGGTCAACGCCGGATTCAGTGGCTCTAAGTCTGATCAGTGGAAGAAGCCATACAAGAGAAACAATCTGGGCCCCTCCAGTTTGGACCGCATACTCGATCGTCCATGTCAAATCCACGGCACTCCTGATAAACCAGCCAATCATACAAACAAAGAGTGATGGGTTTTTAAACAGGCCAGCAAGTTAAATGCCGAGAACAAGGAGAAGGGGTCGCAAAGCGAGGACGATGACGAGGAGCCCCGACCACCGAACACAGGGGGCAGAAGAAGTCCCCCCCAAGTTAAAATGGTGAACATGATATACGCCACACATATCCCCAAGAGGGAGTGCAAGCGCACACTCTGGGATGTCTATGCGATAGAGCAAGTCACCCCAAAGTTCAACCCATGGTCGTCTTGCCCGATCACCTTCGATCGCAGGGATCATCCAACCAGTATCCATCATGACGGCTCAGCCACACTGGTCCTCGACCCAATCATTGATGGATTCCACCTTACACGAGTCCTCATGGACGGTGGCAGCAGCCTGAACCTGCTCTATCAGGATACAGTGTGCAAAATGGGTATTGATTCCTCAAGGATCAAGCCCACAAAAACCACCTTTAAAGGTGTCATCCCAGGTGTAGAGGCCCACTATACGGGCTCAAACACACTGGAAGTGGTCTTCGGATCCCCGGACAATTTCTGAAGCGAAGAGTTGATCTTCGATATCATCCCCTTCTACAGCGGCTATCACGCACTGCTCGGACGAACCGCATTCGCTCGATTCAATGCAGCACCACACTACGCTTATCTCAAGCTCAAAATGCCCAGACCACGCGGTGTCATAACAGTCAATGGAAACACGGAACGCTCCCTCCGTACCGAGGAGCACACCGCAGCCCTTGTGGCAAAAGTACAGAGCAGCCTTTTTAGGCAGAACCTTAATTCGGCTGCCAAGCTCCCAGACACTGTCAAACGAGTCTGAACTACCCTGAAGCAGGACAGTCCAGCTCGTCAAGAGCTTGACTAGCAATCCAAGGTGGAGACCCTTAAGAAGGCGCTGGCTGAGGCCGAGGAGAAGGCGGCCAAGGAAAAGGCCGCCCATGAAAAGCACAAGGCCAGGGTCAGTGAGGTCCAGCAGGAGCTCTAAGACACCGTCAAGAAGTGCGAGTCCTTGGAGCGCAACCTTACGGATCAAGAGTCTGAACTCACCAAGGCCTGTCAAAACATGCATGATGCCCAGGTTGAAGCCCAAGGCGCACTCCAGGAGATCCAGGAGGCCAGAAAAATTGCAGCGAGTAAGGCCTTTATTATGCAGAGCAAATATGTGAAGAAAAGGTTCCTATTACTGACCCGGATTTGGAGTTCTCTAGGGGCGTTTGTGGATCTACCGCGCAGCGTTTCAGACGCTGTGGAATTCTTCCGAGCCAAAGAGGGGAGCTCTACAGAGAAGCTATTTTGGTCGCAATACCTTGTGCTAGAATATCCAATGCCCTTGAGCGATCAACTAAAATAGCTGGTCGAACTGCACAAGGCGTCCGAACTAGCCATGAAGGATTTAATAATCCGGATATGGCCTACCGAAGCCATCCCCAGCAGCTACTTCGGGCTCGTGAAGCGGTTGGTCAATGCCTGCCCTCGGCTTGATGCCATCAAGTGGTCGGTCTGCATCGAAGGCACGTGCATGGCCTTCGCCCGAGTCAAGATGCATTGGGTGAAGATGGATGACGTGAAGGTTGCGACCGAGGGACCGCCAGTGGGCAAGGAGCACCGCACGCCCGAGCTATATTTTGACAGTGTCCTGGACAGATCCCGCTGTGTGGCGGAGCAATGTGCTAAGGATGTTATCTTTGAATGAATGCATTCATGTTATCCTGTCATGTACTATGAAACAAGCTCGTTATGTAATATAATGCTTGTTATTTTAAATTTTACCTCATGTGCGGCTGTTTTGTTAAATCTGAAAGTTGGCCAGTCGTCGGCTTCCGCCCCCACGTAGGTAGTACGGGGGTGTTCGGGATAAATCTAAACACTCTTTACTCCAAAGTTTGGTCCTTAAAGGAGGTGTTTAGTGCAACGAACCAGGCAATCAGACTATACGGCTTTATCACCCTCACTTAGCCATAGGAGTTAGACAATAAAATTTAGGCGCAACCCCTAGTATTTGTAAATCCATACTTGGGATGCTGTAAACACTTTATCGGATAAAAACCGATTCATCGCATAATGCGATAAAAATCGCTAATGATTTGTAACCTCTCGAACAGCTGACCGGCTCATGCCGCATCATGACAGTCGGTTTTCGGCTTTCTCTACTGAGGTGCTCATCTGGATGAACCATGACGCAATCGCAGTAGTTCTCCCTTTACTACCCTAGCTGATATAGCGGAACATAAGGTAGCAAGCATAGGAGCCGGGCAACCCAACTATTGACCAAAGACATGATTCGGAGCCAACGCATATAATGCTATAAGTTCAGGGTGCCGAACTACACTATAAAAAGGTGTTCGGACTTTGTTGCCGTGTTATGGAGCGTAATGCAACTCCTGGCGAATTAAGGCGTACCAGAGTGTACGGATGCAATTAATAAGGTCTTTAGTCAGCACAAATCATTCATCCTTCCAGAATATATACAGGGTTATTGCTTACCTTGATTATCTTCCAGCTGCTTTTTCATGTGGCCGAGCTCCTCCTCAGTCCGCTCTAGACTCTGCTTCAGTCCGGAGACTTCAGCAGTATGAGAGGTCGCAGCCAGCAGCGACGCCTGTTTGTTCACATAGACATGTTAGGTTAGTCTCTTGCGAAAATTATTTGATCCTCTGTTCGGCTTTTCTTTCTGAACACCGGATAGAGTATCGGGGGCTACTGTCTATACTATGACATTATTTTTATAATTACCTTGCTTACCTCAAAGCCTGTTAGAAGGCCTGTGCAGGCTTCGATCAGCCCGCTCTTCACGGACTGAATCCTCTCAATCACCGTACCCATAAGGGTATGGTGTTCCTCAACAATGGAAGAACCTTGCAGCACTTCCAACAAATTATCCGGTGCCTCTGGGTGGACAGAGGTCACCGGTGGAATAGGCACACCTCCTTCTTTCGAAAGAGGCGGCTGGCCTGATTCCGGAGCCATATGGGTCTCTGGAACTGAATTTGGCTGGGGGCCGAATTGGATATGGCTCCCATCGTCAGTATCCATGGGGGTTTGCTCCCCCATGTGTCCGGCAGTCGAGGCTTCACCCTCCGGCGCCTCCCTGACGGCCTCCTGAATCTCTCCCGGGCCTGAGATCCTTCAGGACGAGGCCTCAGCGCCATCCATGTCCTTGGGAGAGGAGGCCGCTGGAAGGGTCCCGTTGTCCATCGCCTCCGGGTCCAGAGAATCCTCCGAAGATAAGGACCGCTCGAGGTTGGACCGAGCCGGACTGCAAATACATTATTCAACATGTTAAAACAATGAAGTAGAGGGGTCGGATATATGAATGTGTCCGGATACTTACGATTTGGCCAGGGGCTTCTCCCTGGGGTGCCACTCCGAGCTGCTGTCGGTGGTCGTGGTGGAGCTC
>NC_041383.1:172472856-172475429 GCF_002162155.2 Triticum dicoccoides
CAGGGGGGGAAGGCTTTCTTATTCTTCCTCCTCTTCCTCGTCATCCTCGGCGACAGAGGAATAAGTCTCGGCGTCTTCGGACGTCACGTCCGAAGTTCCCTTGCGACGGAGACCACCTCTGGTCCTCTTGGCCTTCTTCCCCGGCGCCTGATAGGGCGCCGAAACCAGCATCTTCGTTAGAAGCGGGATTTCTGGGTCTTCGGGCAGCGGAGCCGGACACGGAATCCGCTCCGCCTTCTTTGTCCAGGCCTGAGAGAATTAGTAGGGAGGCTTAGGCATCTTCCTCGAGTATGCAAGTAAAGGACACACCTTGAAAGCATGAAAAAACTTACCGTACTAGCTGGATGGGCCAAGTCGTGCCCGCGGTCCTCGGTCGTGGTCGGTCGCGTCTCGTTGGCCTTGAAGAGCACCTTCCATACGTTTTCGTGTGTGGTGCCGAAGAACTCCAGCAGGGTCTGGTGCTTTGCCAGATCGTACTCCCACAAGTGGCAGGTCCGGCGTTGGCACGAAAGGATCTGGCAAATAAGCATCACCTGGATCACATTGACGAGCTTGATGTTCTTGTTTATCATGTTCTGTATGCGCGTCTGAAGCGCTGTCAGCTTGTCCGGCGTAGACCAGTCCAGGCCCTTCTCTTGCCAGGAGGTGAGCCGCATTGGGACTCCAGACCGGAATGCGGGAGCCGCGGCCCAGGTGGTGTCGCGTGGCTCTGTGACGTAGAACCACTTTGATTGCCACCCTTTGGCAGTCTCCACGAAGGAGCCGTCGGGCCATGTGACGTTGGGCATCTTGCCCACCATGGCGCCTCCGCATTCTGCGTGTTGACCACTCACCACCTTCGGCTTCACATTGAAGGTCTTTAGCCTTCCTTAGCCAAGTACCCGGCCTCCCAGAGCTTCGTAATGTCCTTCTCCTTGACGGAGGAGGCCATCCACTTGCCCTGCACTCAGGATCCGTACATGGCTGGAGTGCTCTCTGGGGGCGGAGAAGATGAGAACTTGGGCGCTGGAGCTCGAGAATGGGATGGGCAGAGAGAGAGAGAAGGCATGGGTGAAAAACGGTGAATCCTTATCCCTTTATAAAGGCAGTGAATATAATGTGCCTTCCCACTCGCCTAAAAACTCGCCTATTCCCCAAGGGTCGTGCAGATGGCACGATTGGGTTACCCATGCCCGTATTGATGAGAATCCCGCAACAAGGGGACACGATCTCTACTTTGACAAGACGTGCCAATAAAACCGCATCTTGAAATATGGAGCGGCGGGCTAAAAACGGTTCGAATAATGATCGGGCGGTGACGTGATGTCATGCTACAAAAAGTTGTCAGCGGATTGGACTCGTGAAATATTATACTCTCTACGATTGTGTGTGTGATTTGTTTTGTAGAGCCGGACATGTTTTCTGTGTTCGAAGACTATTTTGGAGTATTCGCATAAGGAACCCACCTTGCAATGTCGAAGACAATCTGTGTGCCGGACACCTCGTCATTGAAGCCTGGTTCAGGGTCTACTGAGGGAGTCCTGGATTAAGGGGTCCTCGGACGGCCGGACTATTAACATGGGCCGGACTGTTGGGCTATGAAGATACAAGACAGAAGATTTCTTCCCGTGTCCGGATGGGATTCTCCTTTGCGTGGATGGCAAGCTTGGTGATTCGGATATGTAGATTCCTTTCTCTGTAACCGACATTGTATAACCCTAGTCCCCTCCGGTGTCTATATAAACCGGAGGGTTTAGTCCGTAGAGGCGAACAATCATAATCACATAGGCTAGACTTCTAGGGTTTAGCCATTACGATCTTGTGGTAGATCCACTCTTGTAATACTCATATTCATCAAGATCAATCAACCAGGAAGTAGAGTATTACCTCCATAGAGAGGGCCCGAACCTGGGTAAACATCGTGTCCCCCGCCTCCTATTACCATCAGCCTTATACGCACAGTTCGGGACCTCCTACCCGAGATCCGCCGGTTTTGACACCGACAGGTGGCGTGGAAGGCAAGCAGCCTTCCTACCTCTCCCGCCGCCACGTCCACCTCCAGCACCCGCTTCGTCTTCCCTTGACCTCTCCCGGGCGAAGAAGAAGCGCCCGCCGCTGTCTACATAATATCTACCAACGCTCTCTAAAGGTGCTGGGGGTGGAATAATAGCACCCCTCCCAGCACGCGCCGAGGAAGGAGGCTTGGAGCGCTCTCGACCCGCGCCCACCATCTGTCACACCTGCAATGACAAAGAGTAAACGAAATTAGTACAACATAAACATAATAAAAAATTTAAGTGTGTATCATCATCATGAACATAATAAAAAATTGAATACCTAATAACATGAACTAATTAATAATATATATATATATATACGTAATAATAATTGAATACCTGCAAACTCATAATTCACAAATATATGACCCTGTCAGCCTCTGGAAGGCCGAAGAGCACCTTTCTCGGGAGGTGTCGGCGGTGGGTGCTGTGTCGGGGTTGGGGGTGCCGTGTCGGTGTGTCGAGGTGTCATGTCGGTGTCAGTGTCGTGTCGGGGTCGGGGTGCTGTGTCGGGGTCGGGGGTGCCGTGTCAGGGTC
>NC_041383.1:172476716-172688913 GCF_002162155.2 Triticum dicoccoides
TGACGGAGAGGCAGAGGGCGGCGGGGGGCGGAGCGGCGACGGGCGGCGGGCGGCCTTGGGGTCGGGGCGTTGGGGGTCGGGGGCGGTGGGGGTCCGCGGCGGAGGCGGCGAGCACGGGGACAGCGGGCACGGGCACATCACGGGTGAAGGTGAGGAATAGAAAGACAGAGGGGAGAGAGGGGTGGGGCGCGAGCGCTGACCATTTCTTGTTAGGTCAAAGCTCTTTGTCGTCTGCTAGTAGATGGCAAAGAGCCTAGCTAGTGGGGTGGGTCAGGGGAAACTTTGCCGTTTGCTAGTAGACGACAAAGAAAGTGGCCAACCTAACGGCCGTTTCCCCCGGCCCCACCCCACTAGCTACTTTGTCGTTTGCTAGCAGACGACAAAGAAAGTGGCCGTTAGGTGGTTCTCGCTAGTGGACCACCCTCCCTCTTTGTCGTCTGCTAGCCGACGACAAAGCTTCTATGCCGCTAGTAGACGACAAAGAGTTGGCTGACGGCAAACATGATCTTTACCATCAGTTTTATGTAAGTTGATGGCAAAGACCTTCTTTGCCGTCAGCTAGCGGACAACAAAAGAGTTGGCTGGCGGCAAAGATCCTGATTCCAGTAGTGAATGGGGATAACGGTTTGATTTTTTTCCCACCTATAAAAGGGGGTCTTCTTCCCCATTGAGCCTAATCCCTTTAGCTCGTGTTCTTCACCCATTGTTGACCTTCTTCGAGCTTGCATCTCTTAATCCCTCCATGGATTCTTGCTAGTTTTGGGAGAAAAGAGAGAGGAGATCTAGATCTACGTTTCTACCAATCACTTTCTCCTCTATGTGAGGAGAACCCCTTGGATCTATATCTTGGAGTTCTTCGTGTTCTTTTCTTCGTATTCCTCTCATTTTCCTCCCTAGCATTAGTTGCTTTGGTGGGATTTGAGAGAGAAGGACTTGATCACTCCGCGTGCCCTTGCCATTGCATTTGGTGTATCGGTTTGAGTTCTCCACGGTGATACGTGGAAGTTACAAATTGAGAAGCTTATTACTCTTGGGTGCTTGGTACCCTTGAGCTTGTTCCTCTTGGGTGCTTGGGTGCCCTAGACGGTTGGTGGTGTTCGGAGCTTAATCATTATGGTGTAAAGCTCTAGGCAAGCGTCGGGGTCCCCCATTAGGTTGTGGAGATCGCCCCGAGCAATTTGACGGGTACCAGTGACCGCCCCTAAGGGTTGCCATTTGTATGGGTTCGGTGACTGCCCTCAAGGGTCCCTTAGTGGAATCACGGCATCTTGCATTGTGCGAAGGCGTGAGGAGATTATGGTGACCCCAGTGGCTTCTTGGGGAGCATTGTGCCTCCACACCGCTCCAAACAGAGATTAGCATCCGAAGGGTGTGAACTTCGAAATACATCGTCGTCTCTCCGTGCCTCGGTTATTTCTTACCGAGCCCTTATGCACTTTACTCTGTGATAGCCATATTGTTCCTTGTCATATATCTTGCTATCACTTGGTTGTTTATCTTGCGTAGCATAAGTTGTTGGTGCACATAGGTGAGCCTAGTTGTTTTAGGTTTGTCCTTGACAAATTAACCGCTAGGTTTATTTCGCATTTGTTCAAGTCTAAACTATAATTATTTTAAAGCGTCTATTCACCCCCCCCCCCTCTAGGCGACATCCACGATCTTTCAGCAGTCCAATATAGTGTTTGGGCATATTGACATAATTCCAAACAAGTGGGTCCTGCTTGTAATTGCGCGCGTGGCAATAAAAAGCATCCACATCAGCCAACCAAGCGTCATTATCTCTCAAACCTGTGGTCCAATTGAACTGGAACTTCCCCGGATTAGTATTGGTACATGTAGTATTTATTGGAGAAAAAAATCACATTTTTCTAAAAATGATAAGTTTTGAACAAAAAATGAATCGGTTAACTAAAAGTTCCATTATCTACGAAGCCATTGGCCCAAATGGGCCAAAACTTCCCAGAATAGTACTAGATACATGTGTAGTTTACTACAATTTGTTCCATATTTTAAAAAAAATTGTTAAATTTTGAACCAAAATTTGATCGAGACAAATAAAATTTCCAATATCTACCAAACCATTGGTCCTGATGACCTGAGTTTTTCTCGAATAGTACTCAATACATGTGTGATTTACTGGAATTATTTTGCATTTTTTTCAAAAAATATTTTTCGTTTAGTCAAAAGTTGAATGTGTCAATTAAAACTGTAAATATCTCCCTAACATACATGCCAAAATGAGCTGAAGCTTTCCAAATACATTGTTGGTTAAATCTATGACCATGCCACAAACTTTCATGTGGAAAAACATATGGTTTTCCCGCAAAAAAAACATAAGGTTACTACACCAATCTAAAAAGATCCACCGCCTGCTCTTGGATAAGGAGCGCTTCGCCAGCGATGGGATGGTCGTCGCTGCATGCTAAAGAGAGGTCGCACCACTGCTCGAGTATGAGGACAAAGAAAAGTGAGATGGTTCTGCATATCGACCGGGCTTTCAGCCCACTTCTTCAACCGGTTCTTTTTTCTTAATCTGGCATTTTCTTTGCTCGGTCTAATATGTTGGCTGATATGGACGGTTTTTATTGCCACTCGTGCATTTACAAGCGGGGCCCACTTGTCTGCTGAAATTATGTGAATGTACCCAAACAAGCGGAATCCACTTGTCTGGAATTATGTCAATGTACCCAAATCAGACCTAACTGTAATGCATTACACCAATATATGGTGTTTTCTGCAACAAATCCGCACAGTAGGTGCTTTGTGCAGAACTAACCCCAACAAGTGGTGGTTTGTGCAATTCCCTCGACCGTGATGAGCCTGCGAGCACATGCACGCAGAAGAGACCTAGCAGATCCGAGCTGGTATTGGATCCAAGGACAGGGAGAAGAAGTCAAAGGACACCGTACCTACCCGTAGTACTTGAATGTACAACCGTACGACCGACCGGCGGCGTACGTGGTGTTGCAGTCGTGCAGATGCTCTGGCCGCACGCTAGCTGGATATCACGTTGATCCCGGTAAATAAAAGTTCACCGGGATTTCCCGAATCTGAGGTTCTGAACGAGGACATGTGATTCCTGAATATTGGGAAAACTGAGACGTTGTTTGCCGCAGGGGTACAGAAGATCCTCTTCTACTCGCGAGCTTAAATGAGCTAATAGTAAAATTCTAAAAAATAAAAAGTAAATTAGTTTTTTTTTTTGCAAATTTTGATAAATTTTTTGAGTGCTTGTAAAGTTTCATCATGGAATGATAGTTGTGGGAGTCATGGCAAAAGAAAAAAAAATCGGCTCTACCTCAAAGCTAAACAGAAGCACTACCAACACACATGAAACATGATATATTTTCTGGGGAGGGTATGTACGGTTTCATTGGTGAAACCCAATGCATGACCGGACAAATTTCCACTTTCTTCAGAGATGCAGCTTACAAGAATGAAACGATCTAACATATCCCTACGACCTACTAGTTTAATGCAGTGCACACAATTATTTGCACAGATCGATCCAGATCGAGCAATAATCAGCAAGCACCCACCTCTACACAGGACAGCTGGGAAAGGCAGCCCCGGCATTCAACTCCAATCCACTGTTCCAAGATCTTGATGCTGATCTATGCTATGCATTATCCCCAAGAATAGTAGTTTGCGATGTTAGGTTAAAAGTACATCTCTAACCTGTCCGGCCTAATAATACACAGAAGAACACAAAGAAATCCCAGATGAGTAGGCAGGCAAGAGAGGGAGATGTGGATTGGATTGAGCCATTGGCATGCCCTCTCCATGAACTGTTTTATTGGGTGTACCAGTATAATTAATCACCACCACCACTGATAACAACTGAAAGTAAGCAACTGCATGTAGTATAAGAGCATGGTTGGGTATTAAGAATGGCGTGTGTACGTAGGGATCAACAGGCTCCAGCTTGGCCAACGACGAGTCCAGCTGTTTAGCCGCATTAATCAACGATTAGGACCCCCTTTCTCGAGTCGTAGACTAATGGCACCGTGCAGTAGGCATTTTTCTTTCGCATTTGGGGGCTGCGATATCCTAGTGACATGTGCAGTTTCATATGCTTCCAATATTTTTGTTTCTTTGGGAGACGACTCGCACAGAAAATACGTTTCCTGTGAGATTCGTATGTGTTGTTCTGATCATCCTTTGATTCGGTAGCGGTTGTTTGTAGTGGGATGCCGCTGACAAAATCATGCGTGTTATATATCCTTGTCTACAGATCGTACTATATGGTACTAGCTGCTAGTATTATAAGTACTCTGGCTTGAGGCCATCGAGATTCGAGAGTCTGCATGGGGTTTACAAGGAAGATGAGATGGCCAATCGACCGCCAAAGATCAAATGGCAATTATTGGGAGCTCTCTATGCTTAATGCTGATCGCTAACCCAGCCTACGGATGGATGTAGCTATCGATCGACCGCCCGAACGTACGTCGGCATCTCGGACAAACCAACCAAACCGTTCCGTCTTACGTCTAAGTTTTACAGATGTATTTGGAGTGAAAATGATAATCCAAACATGGCCTAAGGCTCCGCTTGGAATAGGGGTAAATTTATACACCCGTATTACTTTTATAAGTGTAAATCACCAGCCATGTGTGATTTCCAACCGGAAATGAAAACTGACTGATTGAGGTCCGTATCTTTGCAGGTGTAAAAGTGTGGAAAACGACAATCCAATCAGACCCTAACACGGCGAGCATCATGTACTATAAGTAATGTGACTGGCCTCCATCAGCAACCGCATTCCATTCTCATGAAGCAAGCAGAGGACAGCGACCCAGCGCTTCTCATCTCATTATCCTCTGCTCTGCATCTTGTTTTTCTTTTCAGGACAAGTTTATCCTTTGGCATCTCATCAGGGATGGATTGATGGATGGAGGGATGTTAATGGGCTAACTAAACGAATTGACGGAATCTCTCGTCCGACCCCGGCATTTGTTTCCCACAACCCCGAACGAGGTCAACACGCGTCTGCTTGATTTCACCCCGACGTTTGCTCGCATGGAGAAAGGTTTACTGGCTCGCCATGACTCAACGTTTAACGAGGGGAGGGCCAAGTCAAAAATGTTAAGGACAAGGCAGCGTATCCTCATGTGAAATCCACCTCGCTCAGCTCACGCACGTTCGTGTGTGAAAGAGACAAACTTCAGCTACGGCTGTCGTGGTTAGTTTTTTTTTTTTTGACTTATACTCTTCCTTTTAGAAACTTTTTTTTAGAATTATTGAGAAACTTTTTGATTTACACTCACTCGCACTGTCTAGCTTTGCATGTTTACAAAGAACTAGGGAGTACAACGAGTCCACAGACCATAGCTGGTTACAACCATCACTACAGCAAACCATTCTTTCAGGGATTTTGACGGAATACCACAAAATATTTTAACTTCAGGATTGGTGGGGCCTTCTCAAAAAGAGAATGACACCCTTTAAAAATTAGGGTATGCTGCTTAGTGTGGCGTGCACACGGTATTCTTTAGTAAAAGGCGAAAAAATAGTTCGCTTTGTGCTCACCACGCAGCTGCGTGCCTTTCACAGCGGGTACCTCACACTCTTATGTACCCAAGCTCCCCGCCATCTCTCCCATAAACAGGCGAGGTGGGACTAATCAAAACCATCTCTACACTGCCCTGGCCCCTCCCCTACCGTGTCAGAAAAGCCCACAGACTGTTTTTTGTTGTTCAGGACAATCAAAGCCCACATATGCATGTGCGTTTCAAGTTGCTCAGCCCAAAAGGTGTGACGCCAGCGGCCCAAAGGAGCAACGATCGTAAATTCTGATGTCCATCGAGCTGGTACTTGCATGTGGAACATGCTGATATATCGAGCCATCACACCGAGCAGTATCCACTGTTTTGATTTTCGGCCGCAAAACGTGGATTTCGGCCGAATTTCGGCCATCTCGGCCTGAGGCGAAAAGTATATGTAGGCCGAAATTGATGAAATTTGATAAATTTTGGTCAAATTTAAGTCAAATTGCAGTCAAAATTTGGTTAAATTTCAGCCGAAATTTTTGAAAATGGCCAAAATTCGGCCATCTTGGTCTAGGGCGAAAAAAAGCTCAAACCGAAAATCAAAACACAGGCAGTATCTGCTGCGTTCAACTGTGCTTGCCCGCAACGATTATGTTACAGAGTTCATATGCCCTCTTTTCTTTAACAGAACACACGCAGTCTGACATAGTCTTGTTAATACGCCACGGTGATCTCTGTAGAATTCCACAGATAGCACGGTTCACAAAGCGAGATAGCACACTAGATTACCATGAGCTGGTACACTACACTTCTCATCCGCGGTCTAGCAGCGCAGGATTTAAGCAAAACGGGGAATCCAGATATTTCGAAGAGATCGCTGCCTCCCGGGTCGCTCTCGCGACTCCGGAGTTCCCCGCCGCCGCCAACAACAGGGAGCAACCGCGCCGCCCATTCCCTACTCGTCGTCGCTGGAGGAAGCCTAAGGGCAAAGCCCAACGGCTGACGGCGGCGGCGAGGACGCACGCGGCGCGCTGCCGCGACCCTCACCGGTCCATCTCCACTCACCAGATCCAGATCCATCTTGTCCTCAGCTCTCCGGGCGTGCTCCGGGCCCTGCTGCGCGCCGATGCTCCACCACCTCCTTGCTACTGCCTCGCCTCATCTCGCACCGCCGCCCAACATCCACTTTCACCGTGGCTGTCGGCATCCTCCACCATTCAGATCCGGCCGGTGCTCGCCGTCTCGACCTGCGCCGCCATCCTCTGCGTCGACCCTCCTCTGCTCCGGGCCGGTGCGTCGCGGCTGCGGGATCCATGCTCCCCGCCTTGGGCGGGTCTTGATCTGCCTGCTCGTCCTGCCTGGGTGGTGCGGGGTGGCAGCCCGGCCTCATTTGCTTGCTCTGCTTCATCCCTAGTGCTTGCGCTGGTTTCTGGTGCTTGGGCGAGGCCGGAGTACCTACGCCGGCTGGCTGTGCCTTTGAGGTCCTCTGCATCGACGACCAAGCACGCGTGCATCGGATCTGCCATGTGCAGTGTCCGACCTGGCCGTCTTCGCCCCTGCGCTCCATTGCGTGCTACCCCACCCCCAGCCGGCTCCTCGACTCTCCATCGCCTCACGCCTGCCTCTCCTTCGACCTCTATGGATGGTGGCCCGTCGGTTGTCCATTTGCATTGCTTCGGCTGTCGGAGCTGCTCTGACGACGTCGGCCTTGATCTGGTACTAGCTTTGGAAGAAATCCCTGCTGACCCATGTGTCAGCTAACCACGGCGGCGCCAATCCGGTGTCGCTTTCCTTCCTGGAGGCGTGGTCTTTGAGTTGTACCTGCTTGGTTTGGGCTCTCCTCCATGTCGACGGCGCGGTTTGCAACTTCACGTCCGTATGGTGAACTTCTCTGCACTTTGTGTGACCTTTCCATTTTGCTTCAACCCACTCGTCTCTGCCCGTCCTCCCCAAATCGTCGCCAACATCGCCTCCTCGTTGAGCCCTTCGCCACCATCCATCCGCCCATGCCCATCATTTAGTGTGTCATCCATGTTGGTGTGTTCTTCATGTGATTTCTTTTCGGTTGTCCATCGCGTGGTCTCCGTACTGTTGTTGTGCATGCTCAAGACCCTCCCATGGTTGTCGTTGTGCTGCGGTGAGCTTCGGGCTCTTGGTGTTGTCTTGGTTCACCTTTACTCAATGATGACGCAATGATGCCTTCCCAACCTGCTAATCGTCTCGACCGCTCGTGGCGGATCTCCAAGTCAAGGTTCGTGTTATGGTTTGGCACTCGTTGGTTATGGATGATCCTCTGTTGTGCCGTGAGGCTCGGTACGCACCGCACCGGTTGTTTGCACAGTCTTGGCATTGTGATCCCTCAACAACACCCCACATCTACTTGTGTCTCTCGTGGTGTTGGTCTTTCTACATGCTAGCTAAGTCGTGCCTTCTCCTGGGCATCACTTTTTTTCTCTTCTTCTGTAACCTTGTTACCTGTACGGTTTTCGGCCCGGTTTCCCTCATAAACGTGGTCAACTTGTTTAGGTTTTCGATCCGTTTTCCCTTATAAACTGGATCAGCCAAAGCTTATGGGGCGACTCTTGGCTTTGGCAGTCTTTTGAGCAATATATTTAGGTGGGGATTCTCTCCCCCCGGTGACCGTTCAAAAAATACACTTCTCACCCGCTAGCAGAAATCGATTAGCATGTTCGGCGGGAGTGAAATAGAAGACTGTGTCTAGCAGCTAGGCTTGAAGATGCAACAGGAGTTGCTTGATTCCTTCGGCCGCTGAGAGGATGCGCAGACAAACACTGAACTGGGCGGCCATCTAACATATAAAAGCTCCTAAACTACCCGCCGATTGAGCGTCGTCGCAGTTTCAAAACAATCATGCCCACACGGTTTGCCTCGCTGGCGGCGGTAGTTGTACTTTTCATCGTTGTGGTAAACATCCAGCCGCTTGTTTTTGTGTACGGTGCATAATCGGTCCAGGAGCAGCTGACGAGTGGGCCGCGCTTGTGCGTGGGCCAGCCTCGCAGTGGGACGGAGGGTGCGTGCTTTTGTCGGTGTAAATCAGGGGTGAGTCGGTCGTGGGCTGCGGCCAATGGATGGTGGGCTGTCAGGCCGTTTTTTTACTTTCTTTACCGTAATCGTCCACGCCCGGCAGCGGCGTCTCCGCTTCCGCCGCGGTTGGCCCCATCTGTCGGTCTCGTGCGTGGGCGCCTCTCTGGTCGTCGTTGGTCATGTGGGTGGCCCCGCTCGGCCCGGTGGGTAAAAAAGGGTTCGCAGCCTATGCGTGCTTCTACACGGGATTGGCTGGTCTCGTCTCGCTGCGGGTGGCCCCTTTCTATCCTTGGTCCCACGCGTCGAGCTGGTTGGGTTCCTTTTTAGGTTTCCCTACGAGTTACAGCGCCTGGGGGAGAGGCTCGTGACCCGGTTCGTGGTTTCCTTCTGCTCCTCTCTGCCCCTCTGCCTCCTCGCTCGTCCCACTCCCCCCCGCCTGCGTCTCCTCGTCTTGCTCTCATCCACCGTGCAGCCGCCATTGTCGCTCGTCGTCGTTGGTCACCCACCACCGGCCGTTTGCTCGTTGCCTGCTTGGCCCGTGGTCGGCTTCTTTCTTCTTTCGCCATGGCTCCTCGCGCTGCTGCTCTTGCGTTTGGCTAGGGTCAGTTTCCTGATTTGATTGGTTGATTCTTGCTGCTTCTCGTTGTAGATTGATCTGTGCTAACTTGTTCTTCTCTGTTCCCTCTCCTTTGTTTTTTCTTGCAGGCTTGGTGCGTCTAGTCTGTTTCCTGCTTATGCGTTGCCTTCCTCCTTCTCTGTCAGGTGAGCTTCTTCCCTGCTTATCATGTGCTCGATGAAATGCCTGTATGGGTTTTGCCCGGTTTGAATGGTCTTTCTGTTCTCCGGGTCATGGGTTTGTGTTTGCCATGTTGGATCTGTCATGTAATATTTTTAGCAGATGCTTTTCCCCAGTTTAAATGGTTATTTTCGCCGAGCCATGGATTTGTGTCTGTCATGTTAGATCTGTCATGTGATGCTTTTAGGAGATGCTTGTCGTCTTCGATCTGTCGTGCTGCTGCTTTTGGGGGCTGCTTTTGCATATTTCCTTATGCTTTCGTTGTTGTGCCTCCTTGCCTTCGTCGCGATGTCGTACTGATGCTTTTAGGAGATGTTTGTCTTCTTCGGTCTGTCATGTGGTCTGTTGTAGGCGAATTCTGTTTGGGCTTGTTCTTGGGATGTGTGGCCTTTAATGAAGTCTGTTTGGGCATGTTCGTTGGACGTCTAGGCTTTAATGCTTCTGCCTTGTTGTCTAGAGGTTGTGGTTTTTAATTAGATTTTTGCCTGCTCTCGTTACTCAAGCTTCTGTCTTCTTGTCTGGAGCTTGTGGTCGTTCATTAAATTTCCGTCTGCTCTTGTTAGGCAAGTGTGTGCTGCGTCTGTCGTCTTTCTTTCTCTTTCTAATTCCTGTTTGTTCGGTATATACAGTCTGGTCTATCTGAGTTCAATCATGTATATTTATTTCCATACAATAAAGATATTTCCATACAATAAAGATATTGGCAAGGGCTGCTGTGTGAGAGGCCAGACCATGTGGTTGTCCATGTTTGCTTATGTTGGTTTGCTTTTCCATCTGTTGCAGGTCTTCCTTTGAAACGTCCGGCTGCTTCATCGCCTAATTTCCTCACTGCCAGTTCGCGAAGCTACTGCTGCGCTTTGGTTCACGGGAAGGCTTGCTGCCTACCTTTCATCTTACCAAGGTTCCACCTTTTCGTTGCCTTATCCTTTGCTGTACTCTTTTAAGATTTGCCCTTCTGCTTTGTTCTAATCATGTGTGTTACCTGCGTTGCGTGCTCTCGTGTTTTTGTTTGCTATTGCTTGTTATTCCTTGTTCTTTGCACCTGTTCATTGTCCTTTGCATATCCAGGATGACTGCTGTGGTATCTGTTGTTGTACCGATTCTAGAAACTGTGATAGCCCATTACGGGCTTCCTCCTGCTAGCTACCTGTGTGAGGTTGATGGGAACGGTGATGTCCTTGCTGGGGTAGAGGTCGAGATTCCTGGGGATGGTATACTGTCAATGCCGCAGAGAGTTTTCTTTTGGAGCCCTGTGTCCCTGGGTTGTGCAGGGTCGTACGAGCGAGCTGCTCTTCAAGCAGTTAGGTTCCTGCAGGGACTGTATGGGTTTGTGGTTAGAGATTACAATTATGAATGTGTTGTTCTCTATAGGAACTGTGGTACCTCTGCCATTGTTGTTGCTGCATCAGCTGTTCGCTATGCAGCTTATTTGGAGAGGGTTCTTGCTTGCACACGCTCATCCACCACAGCAACATATAGCAGAGTTTCTAATGACCCAGCGCAACCGCCTCCAAATCTAGCATTGCTGTATTCGGCCCTTTTAGCATCCCTGTGCTCCATTTAGCCCACGCTGGTTGTTGTTATTGTTACATTATTCTATTTAATTGATGATGATGCTGTTGTACTTGCTGTCCATGAGTTTAGTTCATACCTTTAATTTGCTTTCTTGCGTCTTCTATGGATTGTGGGCCGTGCTTCTTTTTCTTTACTTTTCATAATTGTAATAAAAAAACTATGTTTGTCTTCTTTTCTGTTGCAGCAAAATGCTGTGTCTTTTTTCATGCTCTTAGTTCCTTTGCCGGCAATATGGCACCGCGCCGTGCTATACGTGTGCGACCTCTTGTTCCTGGGTGGACTCCTGGTCCTTTCGGGAGAAATTCTGCTTTGGGCCGTGCAGTTGCCCCCCGTAGGCCTGCTCGTGGTGCTGCTACTTTGCCTGTTGTCCCAGTAGGGCTTGTCATTCCCCTTGTTTGGAAGAGAAAGCGTATGTTCTGTTCCACTTGTCCTCCTGTGAATTCTATTAGACAACTGTTAATAGCCAGCCCTTAATTTTTTAGTGTGCTCTATCTTCTCTATATCCATAGGAGATGGCTTCTTTCCTTTCCTTTCTTCTGCTGAGACTGCGAGGAATCGTAAGAGATGCAAGTTCTTGTTGAAAAGGCTACGCGCTCATAACAGGGGTGGTTAGTTCTTATTCCCCTTGGTTGGTCATAGGTTGCTTACTTCTTCTTATCTGCCGTGTTAGTATTCTCTTCTTGTGGTTTGCACAGAGGATGCCCCTGCGTCACCTCTGCATCCTGATTGGGTTGGTTTTTCCCCTGATGAGGTGGTCATACTTAAAGGTATGGCTCACTGCTATTGTCGTCCATGCTGCTTCCTCTTTTCCCAGTGTCATCCATTCTTATTAGATGCGGTTCTCGTACAGCTTTTTATCCAAAAAGATCTTACTATGGAGGTCCTGATTACCGATGCACCCGCTGCCAGGCTAGCTTTTGGTGGCGTGAGAGGGTTAAGTCGCAATCTGCTATTACTAAGAGACGAGTGGTCTACAACAACTGTTGTAAGACTGGCAAGGTCTTTGTTAAACCCTTTGAAAAACCACCACCATTCCTGGCAACCCTACTTGATTATAAAGGCCCACCCCGCAGCCAAAAGTTTATTAAGCAAATACGCCAGTACAATTCCTGTTTGCTTTTACATCCATGGGGGCAAATATTGACCACTCTGTAAATGATGGCGGGGGTCCAAAATTTTTTAAAATCAATGGTCAGGTTTGCCATCGTATAGGCTCGTTGCTTCCAATTGAGGGTGATTCTCCCAAATATGCAGAGTTATACATACATGACAGAGAAAATGAGGTTAGCAATAGAATTCAAGCTTTAAACCATGAAAATGAAACTGGTGCAGGGTTAGACAAAGAGATTGTGAAGGGTCTTATGCAGATGCTTGATGTGAGCAATTCTTTGGTCAAGAAATTTCGTATGGCCAGTGAAATTCTGAAAAATAATAGGCATGAGGTGATTTCAATAAGACTTATAGCTCCTGGTGAAAATGATAGTGCACAGTTTAATTTACCTGCAACTGATGAGCTAGCAGCCTTGGTTTATGGTGAGTTTACGTTGGAGGCACCATGTAGAGATCTGATAATACGTACTAAAGCGGACCGTCTTCGCCGTATTTCCTCCTTGGACACTACTTACATGCCTTTGCAATACCCTCTGTTATTCCCCTATGGTGAACGTGGCTTCCAGCTCGGTGTCCACTACATTGATTCCAATACCGATGATCCGAACAAGAGGGTTAAAATGACCATGCAAGACTTCTATTGCTTCTGCTCACATTATAAACCGGAGCAGCATAACCCATACCTATGTTG
The DNA here is from genome assembly GCF_002162155.2 of Triticum dicoccoides. NCBI lineage: Eukaryota > Viridiplantae > Streptophyta > Magnoliopsida > Poales > Poaceae > Triticum > Triticum dicoccoides. The sequence goes on from NC_041383.1 coordinate 172,489,423, forward strand.
TGGCATGTTATCCTCACAGGCTGCTATTGATTTCCGAGCTTGTATCGATGAATGCCGGCTGAATTTTATTCTTAAGTGTAATGATGACATGCGGGCTGAAAATCTTCAGGGTATCGTCGATGCAGTAGGCCAGGGTATGGTTGGTGGGTCAGAAGTTGGAAAAAAAATATTCTGCCGTCGACTTATACTGGTGGTCGCCGGTACATGTATGAAAATTTTCAAGATGCTATTGTTGTGTCGCGTGTTCATGGGTCACCAGATGTCTTCACTACTTTCACATGTAACCCAAAATGGAAAGAGATCCTTGATTCTGTTGAGCCCGGGCAAACAGGAATGGATAGGGCTGACATTGCTGTTAGGGTGTACCACATGAAACTTCTGTAGTACCTTCATCGGATTAAAAAAGGGAACGCCTTTGGCCAAGTTGTTGCTGGTACTATCCCTCGCAAGCTTTCCTCATTTTTATCTTTCTGCTTGTATCTACTTCTTATGGGTTTCTCCGTCTTTTCCTCCTGTTTTCAGTCCTGCACACTATTGAATTTCAGAAGAGGGGGTTGCCGCATGCACACATTCTTGTTTGGTAAAAGAAGGAGGACGATAGAGTTGTCACACCGGACCTTATAAATTCTTATATCTCAGCTGAGATCCCTGATCCTGTACAGGATCCTTTGGGATATGCCCTTGTTGCTGAGTTCATGATGCACGGTCCCTGTGGTGTTGATGGCCCAAAATGCCCTTGCATGAAAAAAGGATTTTGCTCAAAAAAATTTCCAAAACCATTTCAAGATGAAACTTCCATTGATGAGAGTGGTTTCCCCTTATATAGGCGTCCTGATAATGGTCGTTTCGTGATGAAGAACAATGTCAGGCTGGATAATAGACACGTGGTTCCTTATAACATGCTTATATTAAAAAAGTGGCAGGCGCATATTAATGTTGAATGGTGTAACAAAACGTATGTTATCAAGTATCTATATAAGTATGTTACTAAAGGCCCGGACAAGTCAAAACCCCTGTTTCAAAATATTAGGCGTGATGGTGACCAGGATATCGATGAGATCAAAGAGTATAGAGAGTGCCGTTATATAGTTAACTATGACTCTTTCTGGAGGGTTTACGGTTATGATATACATGGCAAAACACCGTCTGTTGAGAGATTGCCTGTCCATCTGCTGAACATGCATGTTGTACATTTTCGTACACAGGCTACTTTGAGTTCAGTGATTGATGATGCCTGGCTGCAAAAAACAATGCTAACAGAATGGTTTGTGGCAAACAGGCTTCGCCCTGCTGCTAGATCGTTAACTTACTGTGATTTTCCAACCAGATGGACGTGGATATCAGAGGACAAAAGATGGAAACCTAGGACAAGAAGCGATAGAATTGGTAGGATATACTCTGTGCATCCAGCGTCTGGAGAACTTTTCTATTTTAGAATGTTGCTTATGATTGTCAAAGGTGCGACGTGCTATGAGGATGTCAGGACTTACAATGGCATTGTATACTCGACGTTTAGAGAAGCGTGTGGAGCAAGAGGGTTGCTCGGTGATGACATGGAGTGGTATACTGCTTTTGACGAGGCTGTCAAGTGGGGCATGGGAAATCAGCTGCGCCAGCTATTTGTTACTATGATCCTTCACTGTGTTGTTAATGATGAAGCTCTTTTCTTTGAAAAGTACGAGGTTTACTTAGCTGATGATATCCAGCATAGAATTCGGCAGGCTAAAAATAATTTGAAATATGATGTTCCTCCTGTTGATTTAAGAGACATGCTGCTTGATGAATTGACTGTTATATTTGCTAGGAATAGTGCATGTATCCTAGATCATAAATTACCTGTAAAATCTGCATATGGTAATGCCACGGTCCAAAATGATATGCTTTCTGATGCCCTAGATGTTGATGTTGTTAGTCTTCTAAAAAAAGCAGGGGACATGTATAGTAGATTAAATAGAGACCAGTTGCATGCTTACTCTGCTATAATTGATCGTGTTCGGTCTGGAAAACCTGGTTTCTTCTTTGTCTCTGGGTATGGTGGTACTGGAAAAACCTTCCTTTGGAATGCACTCGATGCTTATCTTAGAGGTAATAAGAGGGTGGTGCTGTGTGTTGCGTCCTCAGGGGTGGCCGCCTTGCTTTTACCTGCTGGCAGAACAGCACATTCTAGATTTAAAATACCTATTGACCTGCCTGATTATGGCACCTGTGAAATTAAATGGTCTACCATGCTCTCCACTCTAATTGAATCAGCTGATCTTATTATATGGGATGAGGCGCTGATGTCCCATCGAAAGTGTTTCGAGGCTTTGGACCGGTCATTTCGTGATGTTCTGTCGGCTAACGATCCTTCCTTAGCTAAAATTCCTTTTGGAGGCAAGGTTGTCGTTTTGGTTGGGGACCTTAGGCAAATATTGCCAGTCATTGAAGGTGGATCTCAAGCGCAGATTCTTGCTGCTGCAATCACTAATTCTCCTCTCTGGAATATTGTAGATGTTTTGCACCTAAATATAAACATGCGTTTGACTGCACACACGAATGATCCAATTCTCCAGTCTGAAGTGGCTGCCTTTGCGAAATGGGTTCTCAGTTTGGGTGAAGGCACGACACCTACTGTGGCTCGGGAGGGTGAGTCAGAGCCATCATGGATAACCATCCCTGATGAGCTTTTGATACATGCTGATGGGGATAAAATTGATGCCATTGTTGAAGCTGTATACAAAGAGATTCCTATTAGGTATTCTGATGTTGATTATCTAAAAGAAAGGGCAATCCTGACACCAACGATCGAAGTGGTTGAAAAAATTAATGAGCGTGTTCTGTCTTTGGTGCCTACCGATGAGAGAGAGTACTTAAGTTGTGATACTATAGGCAATTCATCTGATGCAGTTCGCAATCAGGATGCTTTCTATCCTGTTGAATACTTGAATGGGATTAAGGTCAACAATTTTCCATATCATAAATTAGTACTAAAAGTAGGCGTTCCCATAATGCTCCTGAGAAATCTGAACCAATCAACAGGCTTATGTAATGGCACAAGGCTTATAATCACAAAACTTGCTGATAAGGTTATTGAGGCAACTGTCATGACTGGTTCTAATATAGGTGACATTGTTTTAATTCCAAGAATAGGCTTAACCTCAAAAGATCCTAAATGGCCTTTCACTTTGCATCGTCGGCAGTTCCCTGTTAGAGTGTCCTATGCAATGACCATTAACAAAAGCCAAGGACAAACTCTTTCAAGTGTTGGTTTATTCTTGGATACACCTGTGTTCACGCATGGGCAGCTGTATGTCGCAGTGTCCCGTGTTACTTCAAAGAAATCACTAAAAATCTTGATCAGAGGAGAGGATGATAAACCTGCTTCTCAGACACGGAACATCGTGTTCCCTGAGATATTTCGTTCCATTCGGTAGATTGTGCTGCCCTATAAAATATATAGAATAAGATTGCTTATATATATTTTAAGATTTCTATATTCTTGCTGTGATACAATTTCAGTCTTCGTATGTCTGTCAATTCTTTTGCCCTGTGCGTCAAGTTATGCAATTTACCGAGTCAAAAAGCTTTTGCAATCATGTGTGCTGCTTCCTTCGCCTGCTGGGTCGTTTTTATTTTATTTGCACCCTGTCTTTCAATTTATCAAGTGAGTTCATATAAATGCATCTTTAGACTTGATCCTTCTTTACCTCTTTCTTATGATCTCTTGAGATTCTACTTGCATACTGCAGATGTTGAACCCGAGGAACCAGAGGATCAGCCTTCTCTCGCAGATCAATGAGAGAGAGCTGTTCTGGAATGCTAAGGTTCTGGTCTCTCGCATTTGGTATTACCGAGGTGGGACTGATGAAGGTGATATTATGCATACTGATATTGTGGTGCTTGACAAAGAGGTTCGTTTTCTATTGCAACAAATATGCTCATGCTGCTAATCTTATCCCGTGGATCTAAGTTGTGATGGAAATGTGTAGGGCACCCACATGCAAGGCCGGATTCCTACTGACCTATCCGCACGGGTGAACGATATCTTAAAGGAGGGCAATGTTTATCTAATGAAGAGATTCGCGTGCAAACAATCCAAGCCCACTTACAAGGTTGTTGACAGTCCATATATGATGCAGTTCACTCGCTTTAGTACTATTGATCCTGTGGTGGGTGATGAAGAGGATTTCCCATACTGCACTTACAGCCTCACATCCTTTTCGGATATCCCGATGCCAGGCCCGCACACTCCTCGTTTCATCGGTTAGTCATTCCATGTTGTTCTCATGTATGCCTTGTTCTCACTTCGGGTTTCATTGGGTGGTTTTACATTTGTCTTGCCATTTGCAGATGTGATTGGCCGAATTGTCGCGGTCACAGACATCATCGCTGTTCATTCTCAATATCAAGCTGAGGCTTCGGATACTAGGACTGTAGTTCTCGAGGATCAATCGTGAGTTCCTTGTTAATTTTTCCTTTCTTCTCTTGCCCGCTGCCTTTTCCCTTTCTTTACTTGCTCCTGTTGGGTTGCAGAGGGAATGAGATCAATCTCGTTCTCTGGGGTGCTCGAGCCCATGAGTTTGAGGTGGAAGAAATCCGTGCTGCAAGTAAATCTGAAGCTGTCATTGCTATCTTTGTAGGAACACTGCCAAAACAATACCGAGGTGATTGTTTAATCTATCCGTCACTTGTTGCATCATTTATTATGCCAGCTTGATATACATTTGAGCCTGACTGTGTGTCCCAATAGGTGTTAAAGGACTGAGTGGTAGTTCTGCCTGCCGCTGGTATATTGATGAGGACTTGCTAGAGATCAATGCCTTCCGTGCTAGGTATTTTCTCTTTTTATGTGTTCATCAGTTTTCAAGGTTTATACTGTTGTTTTGCTTGCATTACAGTTGAGCTTCTTTCATCTAGCCTGGTTCAAGGACTTCATGCTATCGCTTCTCACGTTACAGGAGACCAGGCACTTGTTCCAGCACCTGTTCGTGAACCTCCTGTTGAATTGAGTGTTCGGGAGTTGCTTGCCCTTGATCCGTTTGACAATATGGTACCTTCTGTTTTTACTTTCTTTATGTTGTTGCTATCTTCTTTCTGTCATCCTTCTCATCATACTTGTGTTTGTTGTTAACCGCAGAAGAAACAGTTCATCGTTAAAGTTACTATCACAAACTTAGGCTCTGACAACCGTTGGTGGTTTCTCTCATGCCGAGCATGCCATAAGATAGACTATGGTTGTTCTTCTGTTGTAGCAGATCCCTCGTGAGTGCCTCTTTACAATAGTCTCCACTCTCTTCTATCTACTGGATTGCTTCTGACTCTATTTTCCTTGCAATGTCTAGGTACTGTCTGTGTGCCTCTGGAAGCGATGGCGCAGATGAGGCGGAATTTATATTCTTTGATAGAGCAGCAAAAAGGATTGTTGGCAAGCCACTCATGACTTTGATTTATCGCAAGTACCCGGGTTTTACAACTGCACTTAATCTTGCTCAGATAGGAGGTGCCGATGTAGGTTTTCCAGTTGAAATTTCCCGAGTTGTTACCCAGAAATACAGGCTTGTCGTTTCTATCTCCAGCAAAAGCTTACACCCTACAAGCACCCAGCTGTCGTTCCAAGTTGGTAGAATTGATGAAACCTTTAAGCCTGAGCTTGTGCCCTTTGCAACTGCCGGTGTGTCATGCATCTCTGGGGCATCATCTTCTGCTGAGGGCTCAGACATAGCAGTGTCCATACCTACCTCTTTTGCTACATGATCATCTACACTTGTTGCACTGCCTCCTGATGAGGTATAACTGCTGCTTGTTTGTTTTGCTTGAAGTATCTTTTAGTCATTTAATTTCTGCCTTGTTTCTTTTACAGTTGAACACTCCTATATCTGCATTCAAAGGAAAAGGACAGGTTGTTATGCCGAAAACTCCCAGGTATCGCCCCTTCCTTTGTCCTATCGTACATTCGGAGGTCTCTTGATCTTTGCTTACGCCTTCTATTTTTTTTAAACCAGTAAATCACCATGCCCAAAAAGTGCTCGCCGCAAACTCTGTCTTGGACCCTCTAAATCTGAGGATGCTGAGCTTTCTGCCTCTGCTACCAAGGTGGCCACCGAAACTGAAGAAGCTCCCACTGCTGGAAATGTTGTTCAGCCTGCACCCGTGCCAGATGTTCGTGCCTGTGCTTAAGATGCAAATGTCGTTACTATTTTGCACAACCCATGCTTCATGTACAATAATCTGTGGTGCTGCCAAATTATACAGGTTAAACAGGGAACTGAAGGTGCAGTTGCTGAGGATCCAAAGGCCACCCTTCTTGACCCCTCTAAGCTCAAAAGGTAAAGACTCATGCCCTGCTACATTTACCTATTTCAACACATACGAGAGAGGCATTGAATTTAGTTACGTCCTGCGTTGCCTTTTATAAAACAAACTAAGTTCTTCTATTAGACTATGGAAGGATTCCTGCTTTACTATATGCATTTGATATGTACTTTTCCTGATATAAGTTGTAGCACCTGCTTATTGTTTTAGTTGCTGCTTGGTCATGTCTGTTAAAAATTTACTAAATACAAGTTCATTACCAGGTTCACTAATTGTTATGAGCTCTCTGCAACATGCGGATTAATTACCTACCCATAAGAAAACTCATCTTTTGCATGTTTCGTTGCAAGTTGAATGCCTATTTGGTAATATTAGTCTTTCTTGTAGAAATCTGCTGCGTCGTATGTTCTTTACAGTGAAAAACAGTCTTCCCTCTGCATGTTTACTATGCCTCTTTGTTCACTGATGCATGCAATGCCATTTGATCGGGCTTTTCTTTTTAGAACTGTTGTTTTTATATTTATGACACACTCAGTAAAACATTCCTTGACTTGCAGCATTTTTATATGTGCTCTTATTTCCTTTTTGTTGCATGTGCATGCAGATTGAGTATCTACATAGTTGGTTTTCTATGTGCTAAGATTCAATGATGCTTTTGCTCATTTATATTGTTCTGCACTTCCTATGTCTAATCTTTATGTCCCTACTATTTGTATAAGATCTTAGAGCTCTAGGCTTTGTCACTGGGAACAAAATTACTAATATGTCTTTCGTTTGTACTAATGGATCAAACTCAGAACAAACAATACTGGCAAGGGGGCTGGCATACCAAAGAAACCGAAGCAGTAATTATTCCATGGAGCAGTCCTTCCATGGCATAATCTAGATATGTACATACGGTATGGCTAACACATCTTAGATTTTACTTACCTCGCAACCATGATGGTATGTTGCGGTATGATAATAACTGCGATATCTCTTCTTTCTCAAGGTATCTTCTATGTTCTGCTTGCTTGTCAATGAAAGTCTATGTTGGAGAGGTGCCCTGTTGAACAAAGCTTATCAGCTCTACTGCACCATAACAACAGCCTGGCTATCGGGTTTGAAGATCATCAAGTCAACGTACTTTTGGGTGTGAACTGGATTTATTTTGTGCAACTTTATAAGGCAGGGCTTTCACATACGTGAAATTGTGTCAAGCCACTGTCATGACAATTCCTCTATTTAAGTCCTGGCCAAGTCAAGTATCATGCGTTGTAAATATCGCCGTTAGCTCCTCCTATCTTATCTCCTTGTGACAATTTCTACCCATTGGAAATGCCGCTCGGTCATGTTCCGTACTCTAAATTCTCTTGTTGTTCTTATATTGTGCGTGTGTTGTTATATCCTCTATTTACTGCTAGCCTTGCTGATCTAAGAGCCCTCCTCCTTACTAATTTCCCTGATGCCGTGAATATCATATGCCTTTCTGTTAATCCGCTCCTCTGGTTAATTGTTCAGAGTGTTCTTTGTGTTTGTTTCAATATCGATGGGTGCTCGTTGGCTACTGAATTTTAAGAAACACCCGTTAAAACTAATTTTTCAATGCCAATTGATCTTTGCTTTCCTCCTGATATTCTTTGATTTCTTCCTGCAAAGTGAATCTATGAATTTAGTTTCCTATCAGTCTAAGACTTGTGAGCTGCCTTGCATTTCCTGTTGGACAAGACTTATTCTGTATTTTTTATGCTCGTATTTCCCCCCCTGCCTTCTCAATATGTGTATATGGTCCAACTTTCATTTAGTGTTTGCGAAGATTCGTTGTGTGCAGCTTAGATTTAGAAATAAAATTGTATTTTGCCCTTCAGATAACAACAATTGCCATAAGATTACATATATCGTATTTAAGATTCCAAATTATCACCGCACAGGTCCAGTTTTGCCCACTCCACAGAACAGATGTGCTCTGTTCAGGCCTAATGGACAGAAAATTCTCTTTGACCAGTTAATTTTGTGGGTAAAGACATTTAGTTCACTGATTTAGATTTGTAAGTGTTAATATTGTGTTAACTCAGCTAAGCTGTTGTGATATTCCTGCCTGAGATATTTGCTACTGGAAGAAACCGTATCATGTTTACTTTGGTGAACTTTCAGTATATATATGCAAACAAAACTTTTTTTACTGGTAGCTCATTTCCTAATTCTTAAATTTATTGTGTGCTGTGTTGGTGCAGATCAATAGCATTAGCCATTTCGTAATGAAGTCAAAATAAAGGGTTTACCTGCTTGCTAATTTATGAGCACTGTTTGCTTCACATGATACCATATGTTCAGTGTTCCTACAACAAATCCATAATAATAAGATCATGCATAGGTAAAAAAAATTGCAACTAGAATCACATTATTGCCTTCATATGATATCAATTGCCATGAGCTTATTATGTATGCTGTTTTTCCTGGTCCAAATTGCCACTGCATGTTCCCTATTCAGGATGATAGCTTCCACAGCATATTCCACTATATTTCCCGGTTAAGAAACACAAAATACGAGATGCGTTAAAACAAACAGATCTATAGATTAGCAAACAGTGCATACCTCACGCATGGTTCATGATTTCGATCATCATTCCATTACATAAACATCATGACGGATAGATCAATACCAAAAGTAATGCATCCTGCCTCCCCAACTCAACGTGCCTACCTACAGTCCATGCAACAACTAAACATAACTAGACATGGAACCATTACTAGGTTTAGATATATATTCATGCCCTTATGAAACACCTTGCCCTACTCCTCCTTAAATGCTGCATTGTAAGCACCTGCAGATATACATGCTTGCTTAGACCATGCAATGAAATAGAAAAGTTCTACAAATTAAACATGCAGTGAATGTACATACCTTCTTAGATCTTGTGAACGGTGAATTCTGGTTTCCCGTTGTGAGATCGAAGGGAGAAAACACATATTTCCTCTTTTGTCATCTTCGCTTTCTTTGCAAACTCATTCCAGTTACGTGTTATGCTGGCCCTATTGTCCACACTATTGATAAGGCGAACACGGCTTGCACACCGTCCAGACGATAGCTTGATCTTCACCCCATCAATTGGAGTGCTAATGAAATCAGCCAGATACTTCTTAGTGAACACAGTAGAGAAGTACTACAAAAATACATCAGAGTTATAATCACATGGTATGATAGATTAATATGCTGATGCAAATACAAGTACATTCAAAAGTTGCAAACCATTCTCTGGCCGGGCTTCATAAAGGTCTTGTTCATCTCACACACGTAGTGACTGATGGCGGGCTTAGATGACCTAACATAGTGGCTTAGACGCTTTCGAGCACACGCTGACATTTTAAAGTTCTTTGAATACATCCATCTACCATTACCATTTGGATTATAGCCTGGAAACAAAACTAAACACGTTAATTTGATTCAGCCATCAAACAACAAAACCAATTAGTCATGAGCAAGCAACACTTACCAACTGTGTACTGTTTAGCACAGTCACACACATCCATGCATATCATCCGGGATTTCTTTTCCTTCGTCCGCCTATGCACCCCTAAATAATTGAACAAGTGAAGAAAGTATAAGTGTAAAGGATTACAGTAACTGGCTCGGTTATATCTTATAGTACTTACATAGCTTACGCAATGCAGTTTAAGCTGTGAATTTAAGGAAGCAATCCAAACAAAATTAACCCAAGAGTAGATTGTTTCATCATTGCTAAACAAATAAAATAGTAGATATGTTGTTCAGCTTATGGTGTTATTGATCATATAGAGATGAATAAGATCATGGCGGCACCGATTGATCATTCGCCACCTTGACGATACTTTACATATGTTACCCAAACAATAGAAGACTTACTGTAGACATGCATACGTTCTCCACTTTCCATAAATTCTAATAAATAATCTTTATCTAAGAACGGAGTTGAGATCAACCAAAATTACACAGGTAATCAAAGCATAAATCTAAGAAAAGGTTACAAAGTTACATAGTGCAGAAGGAATGTTCATCCCACTACTTTTGCAGCCTAAAAACATTCTCTGTACTCTACATTCCTCCATTTGTTACCTATTCCAGCAAGTACATGGGCTGGGATTTGAATAAGAAATGCATGTGGCTAAAAAGACAAAGCGAATCATCTGTTTTCTTGCATTAGAATATTGCAGAGATAAAATTTATTTACAAAGCTTGTCGTTTTGATCTTGTGTAGGTAGCACAACTATACACCACCATGAACAGGTTGTTTCATCGCTACAGGTCACATACCAAGCTATACCAATATGGCAACCACAACTATACGCCTGCTCATATTTCAAAGGGCAACACCCACATTTGCCCTGAAAAAAATCTTTGCGCATTTCGAGGAGCTTCGGTACATTTCCTCACCAATGAACCATGAATTGTTTTGTGTGCTGCATGATTGAGGAAGTGCTGTTGCAGATCAAATTTGAGCCTACCCTATTTTCTTTCTTCAAGCTTAGGTAAAGGTTTCTCTCCTCTTCACTAATGTTAAATCTTTATCACCGCATTGATTTATTGGTAGAAGCATCTGTTGGAAATCAAGTGATACATGGCTATGGGTGACAAGGTATGGTAAGCCCATCTGCTCTATGGTGACTTAAGAGGTTACAATGCTCTAGGATATCCTACATGCTTACGTTAGAGTATTTTGGCACTGAATCTTTTGAAATTCAAAATTCATTTAGGAAAAAAAATCTGGTACTACTTTTTCTAAATGAAACCTCGTTTACTACTTAAGGTCTAATGACTTAGGTGCTGTTGCGGTTCATGTGTTCAAGGTTGCTTGCATGAATCTCGCTTGGTTACATACATGTATGCATCCTTGATTTTTCAATCTTCACTACTTTATAGATTTAGCAATCATGACATCCTCTTCCATCGAAGATGCAAACTGAGCTTTCGACAAAATCAATTCAGATGAACTTGCCTTTATACTATCTTACACATCAACGAGCCACAGACTAGAAGATATTTAACTCACATGCATGTGCCAAAAAATACCTTTACTAGAGATGATCTGTACACCTTCATTAGAACTGTTGTATGAATCTTCGTCAGAACTACTGTATAGGCTTTCATCTGAGCTGTTGTCCCCGCCTTCATCGGAGCTCATGTACCTTTCTTCACCAGACCAGATGTACATCACTTCATCGCCTTCATAAGAGGAGCAATCAACACATACATCTGAGCTACTGTTCGAGTACTCATCGGAGCTGCTGTCAGTGCTTCCATCGGAGCTGACATCCACAGGATCGGTTTGAGATCCCCTCATGTTCCCCTGTCGCAAGACCCTACGAAATCATCAATCATAAATCAAAACAATGACACCATTGGAATAGCCGCGGTGATTTACTTCCCTATGCGTGCATCCCTAGATTACAGCAAGGGATCTATAATGCCTAAAAAAGGAAGCAAGAGGGTAGGAATCGCCAGAAAAATAAGGGGGGGGGGGCAAGTCCTACATAGGTCAAAGATAAATCCATACATGCAGATAGATCCAAAATCAGAAGGGGGCAGAAATCGCACCGGTCGGCGACTCTGGAAACGCCTGAGACGCCGAACTGAACAGCCGAGGAGGAAAGGGGATGGACAGACTCGATGGATCCACTCCCTGCTGCTCCATATTCAGCTCCTCATGGGCTACAGGCGTCGCTACTCATGGGCTGGGCTAAATAGTATATGGGCCATCCAAGTACTAACTAGCTCCATATACGCGAAACAGAAAGATGTTTCTTTCACCGCTTAAAATAAACAGGTGTTTCATTCCCTTTGGGTAAAAAAACTTTTTTTTGCAAAATGCGGTCCTATTTTCCCATCCAATATTACGTTTACATGAATTTCCTTACAGAAGCCAATATTCATTTATTTAGATAACATCGTTATTTCATATTTGTGAGATAATTAAAAGATTTAACTCTTTTTCCAGGAGATATGAGCTCCATTGTTTGTCACATCCTCCTTTCTATTCCATACACTTTTTTATTCTCATGTGACATTTTAATACCCCTTTTCCAAAGCAAAGCTTTTGTCCACTATGTCAGTCTGTCTTATGAACACATCTTTTTGGCTCTCGCACCCTATGACTAAGATTGTTTGTTGGAATTTTATGTTCCTATTTTGTTCACATATTTATAAAGTTATGCGAAAGGGTACAAATGATCAAAATAAACCTATCACCCTCTTGCCACTGTTAAAAGTTAGGCCATCACGCGTCCATCCCCACATGTGTAGTTTGTCTTCATTGCTGCCTTCGAGTGTTTATTCCATGCTTTCCCGCGATGCTAAAAAAGAGGATATATACAATGCTTGTAAAATCATGTATTGCAAAGGCTAGACACATTTGCAGAGAAAATTATGAAACGGTACATATAAAGTCAGTAGATTTGAATACACAATGAAATAGCAGTATACATGTATACTCATTTAAAATGCTCTGCCTTTTAGATTTTCGAGCGCCTGCTAAAAGAAAAATGCATTACGCCTATTTTTTCCCTGCCTGCCTTCTTCTACTTATTTTCTTTGCTGAGTCCCTTGTTTGAGAGAACCCCTTTTCTCCTATGGCCCATTGGCCTTTTTCCAGGGCCGACCCGCCGGCCCTCTCTCTTAGCTGGTCACACGCACCAAACCCTATCTTCTCTTCCTTGGATTCGTCTGCTCACTCCCATCCCCCTGCCCCCTCTCCCCGTCCACCTTGCCTCCTTTTGCTCTCTCTACTTATCTGCTTACAGCTGCTTTAGTTTGGATGCTTGTCCAAACACACTAGATCCCTGGATAGCCACACCCTCCAACGAGTCTCCGCAGTGCTCTGCTATTTACCAGGTGCGCCTCCTCCTCTCCAGATCCACTACTCTAGCATCATTGTTACCAACGGCATCTTCATGCTAGGCAAATCTACCTCTCTCTTTTGTTTTTTTCCTTTGACCACCCATGATTTGTACTTTTCAGGTGTGCAATCTATTTGGGTCTTCCAAAAAATGGCCAGGAGATCCTAGAGGCATGGCCCCGGACTGAAGGTATATTCCTCTGCTTCCAGATCCACACCCAGCTGTTTCTTTAATTCATGCATATGAAGACATTATTCATTCCTTTCTATATAGTTTGATATATATTCCTGTGCTGTCATATATCTATGAATGATATACTCTCATAACGGCAGTAAAGTATACAATTTACTGTTCTTTAATAATTGATTCTAAAATATTGGGCTTGTTTTCTTCCTTCCAATTTAACTTCATCTTAGCAAGCTACATTGTCAGTGCCTATGCTTTACTTATACTCTTTAAAAACATGTATTTCCTGTCCCTATGAATATTTACCCATTCATAGACTAATGTCACTGATTGCCTCTGTTCATAGCCTCATGATATTATACCATTGTTTCACGATGCACTTAGTAAAGCGCTTTTAGGTCCTTACTGTTGGAAATATGCCCTAGAGGCAATAATAAAAGTGTTATTATTATATTTCTTTGTTCATGATAATAGTATTTTATTCATGCTATAACTTTATTATCCGGAAATCGTAATACACGTGTGAATACATAGACCACAATATGTCCCTAGTAAGCCTCTAGTTGACTAGCTCGTTGTGATCAACAGATAGTCATGGTTTCCTGGCTATGGACATTGGATGTCGTTGATAACAGGATCACATCATTAGGAGAATGATGTGATGGACAAGACCCAATCCTAAGCATAGCACAAAGATCGTGTAGTTCGTTTGCTAGAGCTTTGCCAATGTCAAGTATCTCTTCCTTTGACCATGAGAGCGTGTAACTCCTGGATACTGTAGGAGTGCTTTGGGTGTATCAAACGTCACAACGTAACTGGGTGACTATAAAGGTGCACTACATGTATCTCCGAAAGTATCTATTGTTTTATGCGGATCGAGACTGGGATTTGTCACTCCGTATGACGGAGAGGTATCTCTGGGCCCACTCGGTAATGCATCATCATAATGAGCTCAAGGTGACCAAGGTGTTGGCCACGGGATCATGCATTATGGTACGAGTAAAGTGACTTGCCAGTAACGAGACAGAACAAGGTATTGGGATACCGCCAATCGAGTCTCGGGCAAGTAACGTACCGATTGACAAAGGGAATTGTATACGGGGTTTGATCGAATCCTCGACATCGTGGTTCATCCGATGACTTCATCGAGGAGCATGTGGGAGCCAACATGGGTATCCAGATCCCGCTGTTGGTTATTGACCGGAGAGTCTCGGTCATGTCTGCATGTCTCCCGAACCCGTAGGGTCTACACACTTAAGGTTCGGTGACGCTAGGGTTATCAGGAAGACAAGTATGTGATTACCGAATGTTGTTCGGAGTCCCGGATGAGATCCCGGACGTCACGAGGAGTTCCGGAATGGTCCAGAGGTAAAGTTTTATATATGGGAAGTTGTTAAACGGGCACCGGAAAGTTTCGGGGTCATACCGGTATTGTACCGGGACCACCGGAAAGGTTCCGGGGGTCCACCAGGAGGGGCCACCCCTCCCGGGGGGCCACATGGGGCCGCATGGGATAGAAGCCAGCCCCTGGTGGGCTTGGCGCCCCCCCCTTGGGCCCATGCGCCTAGGGTTGGGGGGGAAACCCTAAAGGGGGCGCAACCCCCTTGCTTGGGGGGCAAGCCCCCCACCCCTTGGCCGCCGCCCCCCCTAGGGTTTTCCCTAGAGGGCCGGGCCCCCTTTGCCCCTTCCCCTATATATAGAGGGGTGAGGGGAGGGCTGCAACACACCACAAGCCAAGGCGCAACCCCTCCCCTCCCCAACACCTCTCCTCCTCCGTACGTGCTTGGTGAAGTCCTGTCGGAATACTGCTGCACCAACTGCACCACGCCGTCGTGCTGCTCTTGGAGCTGCCTTCCTCAACCTCTCCTTCCTCCTTGCTGGATCAAGACGGAGGAGACGTCTCCCGTCCCGTACGTGTGTTGAACGCGGAGGTGCTGTCCGTTCAGCACTAGGACATCGGTGATCCGAATCACGTTCGAGTACGACTCCATCATCACCATCCCCTTGGCAAGCTTCCGCTCGTGATGTACAAGTGGTATGTAGATGCAAACTCTCTCCCTTGACTCATTGCTTAGATGAACTCATAGATGGATCTTGGTGAAACCGTAGGAAAATTTTTAATTTTCTGCAACGTTCCCCAACAGTGGCATCATGAGCCAGGTCTATGCGTAGTTCTTTTTCACGAGTAGAACACAATTTTGTTGTGGGCGTGGATCTTGTCAACTTGCTTGCCTCTACTAGTCTTTTCTTGCTTCAGCGGTATTGTGGGATGAAGCGGCCCGGACCAACCTTACACGTACGCTTACGTGAGACCGGTTCCACTGATTAACATGCACTAGTTGCATAAGGTGGCTGGCGGGTGTCTGTCTCTCCCACTTTAGTTGGAGCGGATTCGATGAAAAGGGCCCTTATGAAGGGTAAATACAAGTTGACAAAATCACGTTGTGGTTATTCGTAGGTAAGAAAACATTCTTGCTAGAACCCAATTGCAGCCACGTAAAAGATGCAACAACAATTAGAGGACGTCTAACTTGTTTTCGCAGCGATTGATCATGTGATGTGATATGGCCAGAAGTTGTGATGAATGATGAATTGTGATGTATGAGATCATGTTCTTGTAATAGGATTCACGACTTGCATGTCGATGAGTATGACAACCGGCAGGAGCCATAGGAGTTGTCTTTATTTTTGTATGACCTGCGTGTCATTGAAGAACGCCATGTAACTTACTTTACTTTATTGCTAAACGCGTTAGTCATAGAAGTAGAAGTAGTCGTTGGCGTGACAACTTCATGAAGACACGATGATGGAGATCATGATGATGGAGATCATGGTGTCATGCCGGTGACAAGATGATCATGGAGCCCCGAAGATGGAGATCAAAGGAGCTATATGATATTGGCCATATCATGTCACTACTTTATATAATTGCATGTGATGTTTATTATGTTTTATGCATCTTGTTTACTTAGGACGACGGTAGTAAATAAGATGATCCCTTACAAAATTTCAAGAAGTGTTCTCCCCTAACTGTGCACCGTTGCTACAGTTTGTCGCTTCTAAGCACCACGTGATGATCGGGTGTGATGGATTCTTACGTTCACATACAACGGGTGTAAGACAGTTTTACACAGCGAAAACACTTAGGGTTAACTTGACGAGCCTAGCATGTGCAGACATGGCCTCGGAACACGGAGACCGAAAGGTCGAACACGAGTCGTATGGAAGATACGATAAACATGAAGATGTTCACCGACGATAACTAGTCCGTCTCATGTGATGATCGGACACGGGCTAGTCGACTCGGATCGTGTAACACTTAGATGACTAGAGGGATGTCTAATCTAAGTGGGAGTTCATAATTTGATTAGAACTTAATTATCATGAACTTAGTCTAAAACCTTTGCAAATATGTCTTGTAGATCAAATGGCCAACGCTCATGTCAACATGAACTTCAACGCATTCCTAGAGAAAACCAAGCTGAAAGATGATGGCAGCAACTATACGGACTGGGTCCGAAACCTGAGGATCATCCTCATAGCTGCCAGGAAACAATATGTCCTAGAAGGACTGCTAGGTGACGCTCCCGTCCCAGAGAACCAAGACATTATGAATGCTTGGCAGTCTCGTGCTGATGATTACTCCCTCGTTCAGTGCGGCATGCTTTACATCTTAGAACCGGGGCTCCAAAAGCGTTTTGAGCATCACGGAGCATATGAGATGTTCGAAGAGCTGAAACTAGTTTTTCAAGCTCACGCCCGGGTCGAGAGATATGACATCTTCAACAAGTTCTATAGTTGTAAGATGGAGGAAAATAGTTCTGTCAGTGAGCACATACTCAAGATGTCTGGGTTGCACAACCGTATGACCCAGCTGAATATTAACCTCCCTGATGAGGCAGTCATTGACAGAATCCTTCGGTCGCTCCCACCAAGCTACAAGAGCTTTGTGATGAACTACAATATGCAGGGGATGGTAAAGACCATTCCTGAAGTATTTTCTATGCTGAAGTCGGCAGAGGTTGAAATCAAGAAAGAACATCAAGTGTTGATGGTCAATAAGACCACTAAGTTCAAGAAGGGCAAGGGTAAAAAGAACTTCAAGAAGGACGGCAAAGAGGTTGCCGCGCCCGGTAAGCCAGTTGCCGGGAAGAAGTCAAAGAATGGACCCAAGCCTGAGACTGAGTGCTTTTATTGCAAGGGGAAGGGTCACTGGAAGCGGAACTGCCCCAAATACTTAGCGGATAAGAAGGCCGGCAACACCAAAGGTATATTTGATATACATGTAATTGATGTGTACCTTACCAGTACTCGTAGTAACTCCTGGGTATTTGATACCGGTGTCGTTGCTCATATTTGTAACTCACAGCAGGAGCTGCGGAATAAACGGAGACTGGCGAAGGACGAGGTGATGATGCACGTCGGGAATGGTTCCAGAGTCGATGTGATCGCCATCGGCACGCTGCCTCTACATTTACCTACGGGATTAGTTTTGAACCTTAATAATTGTTATTTAGTGTCAAGTTTGAGCATGAACATTGTATCTGGATCTCGTTTAATACGAGATGGCTACTCATTTAAGTCTGAGAATAATGGTTGTTCAATTTATATGAGAGATATGTTTTATGGTCATGCTCCGATGGTCAATGGTTTATTCTTAATGAATCTCGAGCGTAATATTACACATGTTCATAGTGTAGATGCCAAAAGATGTAAAGTTGATAACGATAGTCCCACATACTTGTGGCACTGCCGCCTTGGTCACATTGGTGTGAAGCGCATGAAGAAGCTCCATGCTGATGGACTTTTGGAGTCTCTTGATTATGAATCATTTGACACATGCGAACCATGCCTCATGGGAAAAATGACCAAGACTCCGTTCTCCGGAACAATGGAGCGAGCAACCAACTTGTTGGAAATCATACATACCGATGTGTGCGGTCCAATGAGCGTTGAGGCTCGCGGAGGATATCGTTATGTTCTCACTCTCACTGATGACTTAAGTAGATATGGGTATGTCTACTTAATAAAACACAAATCTGAGACCTTTGAAAAGTTTAAGGAATTTCAGAATGAGGTGGAGAATCAACGTGACCGAAAGATAAAATTCCTACGATCAGATCATGGAGGAGAATATTTAAGTCACGAATTTGGCACACACTTAAGGAAATGTGGAATCGTTTCACAACTCACGCCGCCTGGAACACCTCAGCGAAACGGTGTGTCCGAACATCGTAATCGCACTCTATTGGATATGGTGCGGTCTATGATGTCTCTTACCGATTTACCGCTATCATTTTGGGGATACGCTCTAGAGACAGCTACATTCACTTTAAATAGGGCACCGTCTAAATCCGTTGAGACGACACCGTATGAATTATGGTTTGGGAAGAAACCTAAGCTGTCGTTTCTAAAAGTTTGGGGATGCGATGCTTATGTCAAGAAACTTCAACCTGAAAAGCTCAAACCCAAGTCGGAAAAATGCGTCTTCATAGGATACCCTAAGGAAACTGTAGGGTATACCTTCTACTTAAGATCCGAAGGCAAGATCTTTGTTTCCAAAAACGGATGCTTTCTGGAAAAAGAGTTTCTCTCGAAAGAAGTAAGTGGGAGGAAAGTAGAACTCGATGAAGTACTACCTCTCGAACGGGAAAGTGGTGCAGCTCGGGAAAATGTTCCTGTGATGCCCACACCAACTGAAGAGGAAACCAATGATGATGATCAAGGTACTTCGGATCAAGTTGCTACTGAACTTCGTAGGTCCACAAGGACACGTTCCGCACCAGAGTGGTACGGCAACCCTGTCCTGGAAATCATGTTGTTAGACAACGGTGAACCTTCGAACTATGAAGAAGCGATGGCGGGCCCAGATTCCAACAAATGGCTAGAAGCCATGAAATCCGAGATAGAATCCATGTATGAAAACAAAGTATGGACTTTGACTGACTTGCCCGATGATCGGCGAGCGATAGAAAACAAATGGATCTTTAAGAAGAAGACGGACGCGGATGGTAATGTCACCATCTATAAAGCTCGACTTGTCGCTAAGGGTTATCGACAAGTTCAAGGGATTGACTACGACGAGACATTCTCTCCCGTAGCGAAGCTTAAGTCCGTCCGAATCATGTTAGCAATTGCCGCATACTATGATTATGAGATATGGCAGATGGACGTCAAAACGGCATTCCTTAACGGGCATCTTAAGGAAGAGCTGTATATGATGCAGCCGGAAGGTTTTGTCGATCCTAAGAACGCAAACAAAGTATGCAAGCTCCAGCGATCCATTTATGGGCTGGTGCAAGCATCTCGGAGTTGGAATATTCGCTTTGATGAGATGATCAAAGCGTTTGGGTTTATGCAGACTTATGGAGAAGCCTGCGTTTACAAGAAAGTGAGTGGGAGCTCTGTAGCATTTCTCATATTATATGTGGATGACATACTCTTGATGGGAAATAATATAGAATTTCTGGACAGCATTAAGGCCTACTTGAACAAATGTTTTTCAATGAAGGACCTTGGAGAAGCTGCTTATATATTAGGCATCAAGATCTATAGAGATAGATCGAGACACCTCATAGGTCTTTCACAAAGCACATACCTTGATAAGATTTTGAAAAAGTTCAAAATGGATGAGTCCAAGAAAGGGTTCTTGCCTATGTTACAAGGTGTGAGATTGAGCTCAGCTCAGTCACCGACCACGGCAAAAGATAAAGAAGAGATGAGTGTCATCCCCTATGCTTCAGCCATAGGATCTATTATGTATGCCATGCTGTGTACCAGACCTGATGTAAACCTTGTCGTAAGTTTGGTAGCAAGATACCAAAGTAATACCGGCAAGGAACACTGGACAGCGGTCAAGAATATCCTGAAGTACCTGAAAAGGACAAAGGACATGTTTCTCGTTTATGGAGGAGACGAAGAGCTCGTCGTAAAGGGTTACGTCGACGCTAGCTTCGACTCAGATCCGGATGACTCTAAGTCGCAAACCGGATACGTGTATATGTTGAATGGTGGAGCAGTAAGCTGGTGCAGCTGCAAGCAGAGCGTGGTGGCGGGATCTACGTGTGAAGCGGAATACATGGCAGCCTCGGAGGCAGCGCATGAAGCGATTTGGGTGAAGGAGTTCATCACCGACCTAGGAGTCATACCCAATGCGTCGGGGCCAATCAAACTCTTTTGTGACAACACTGGAGCCATTGCCCTTGCCAAGGAGCCCAGGTTTCACAAGAAGACCAGGCACATCAAGCGTCATTTCAACTCCATCCGTGAAAATGTTCAAGATGGAGACATAGAAATTTGCAAAGTACATACGGATCTGAATGTCGCAGATCCGTTGACTAAACCTCTCTCGCGAGCAAAACATGATCAACACCAAAACTCTATGGGTGTTCGATTCATCACAATGTAACTAGATTAGTGACTCTAGTGCAAGTGGGAGACTGTTGGAAATATGCCCTAGAGGCAATAATAAAAGTGTTATTATTATATTTCTTTGTTCATGATAATAGTCTTTTATTCATGCTATAACTGTATTATCCGGAAATCGTAATACACGTGTGAATACATAGACCACAATATGTCCCTAGTAAGCCTCTAGTTGACTAGCTCGTTGTGATCAACAGATAGTCATGGTTTCCTGGCTATGGACATTGGATGTCGTTGATAACGGGATCACATCATTAGGAGAATGATGTGATGGACAAGACCCAATCCTAAGCATAGCACAAAGATCGTGTAGTTCGTTTGCTAGAGCTTTGCCAATGTCAAGTATCTCTTCCTTTGACCATGAGAGCATGTAACTCCTGGATACCGTAGGAGTGCTTTGGGTGTATCAAACGTCACAACGTAACTGGGTGACTATAAAGGTGCACTACAGGTATCTCCGAAAGTATCTATTGTTTTATGCGGATCGAGACTGGGATTTGTCACTCCGTATGACGGAGAGGTATCTCTGGGCCCACTCGGTAATGCATCATCATAATGAGCTCAAGGTGACCAAGGTGTTGGCCACGGGATCATGCATTACGGTACGAGTAAAGTGACTTGCCAGTAACGAGACTGAACAAGGTATTGGGATACCGACGATCGAGTCTCGGGCAAGTAACGTACCGATTGACAAAGGGAATTGTATACGGGGTTTGATCAAATCCTCGACATCGTGGTTCATCCGATGACTTCATCGAGGAGCATGTGGGAGCCAACATGGGTATCCAGATCCCGCTGTTGGTTATTGACTGGAGAGTCTCGGTCATGTCTGCATGTCTCCCGAACCCGTAGGGTCTACACACTTAAGGTTTGGTGACGCTAGGGTTATCAGGAAGACAAGTATGTGATTACCGAATGTTGTTCGGAGTCCCGGATGAGATCCCGGACGTCACGAGGAGTTCCGGAATGGTCCAGAGGTAAAGTTTTATATATGGGAAGTTGTTAAACGGGCACCGGAAAGTTTCGGGGTCATACCGGTATTGTACCGGGACCACCGGAAAGGTTTCGGGGGTCCACCGGGAGGGGCCACCCCTCCCGGGGGGCCACATGGGGCCGCATGGGATAGCAGCCAGCTCCTGGTGGGCTTGGCGCCCCCCCCCCCCTTGGGCCTATGCGCCTAGGGTTGGGGGGGGAACCCTAAAGGGGGCGCAACCCCCTTGCTTGGGGGGCAAGCCCCCCACCCCTTGGCCGCTGCCCCCCCTAGGGTTTTCCCTAGAGGGCCGGCCCCCCTTTGCCCCTTCCCCTATATATAGAGGGGTGAGGGGAGGGCTGCAACACACCACAAGCCAAGGCGCAGCCCCTCCCCTCCCCAACACCTCTCCTCCTCCGTACGTGCTTGGCGAAGCCCTGTCGGAATACTGCTGCACCAACTGCACCACGCCGTCGTGCTGCTCTTGGAGCTGCCTTCCTCAACCTCTCCTTCCTCCTTGCTGGATCAAGACGGAGGAGACGTCTCCCGTCCCGTACGTGTGTTGAACGCGGAGGTGCTGTCCGTTCAACACTATGACATCGGTGATCCGAATCATGTTCGAGTACGACTCCATCATCACCATCCCCTTGGCAAGCTTCCGCTCGTGATCTACAAGTGGTATGTAGATGCAAACTCTCTCCCTTGACTCGTTGCTTAGATGAACTCATAGATGGATCTTGGTGAAACCGTAGGAAAAATTTTAATTTTCTGCAACGTTCCCCAACACTTACTACATGTCAATTTTAAGACATCGATCTTCATTATTCTTACCGCACATTATATTTATGCCTTGTGCCAGTCCCCTTGAGCCTATCTTTTGAAACCGTCCTCATGGAATTGGTCGAGCTACGCACAACATCTTTGGCCGAGGCAATGTTTGAAAAGCTTGGGCTCCCAAAACCAGTTTATCATGTGTGTCCGCTTGAGCAAGGCGGATTTAGGTCATAGATTGAATTTCACCGTACAAGAGAGCGTTATGATGCTTTGAAAACCCGTACTAAATTAATGAGCCATACATGTGTAAGTGGGGAAGCAGCAATAGATCAGGCAGCCGATCAAGCAATTACATACATGGAAAACAATGAAAACAAGGTTCTTGCTGATTATAACTACTACCGGTTGCAACAAGAAAAACAATCTTGTGCAAGGCTTTCAGATAAGTTGTCAGAGAGAACAGAAGAAATCAACCAGCGCAACCAGACCATCAAACAGATGACTAAAGAGGCGTCCAATTATCTGGAACAAGTGCATGCTGCATCAGACAAGATCCATGGTCTTGCTGCCACTGCCTTAGACCCTGCTGCCAGCCTGTCTCTTTCCACTCTAAAACAAACTATTTTGGTGATTCAAGATTCACTTGTTGCTCTTCAAAGCACTACCGCCGCTGCACGTGCCTCCCTAGAGGAAAAGGGCATGTACTCAGAGGATGATATAGCTCAACCAACCTACGATGGGCTTCCTGATGAAGAAACCGATGAAGATTACCATCAAGACATGGATGATGACTACGCTCACTATGTGTGATGCCCATGAACACTGTATAAGGCCTGATAACTGATCAGCAAGTGAAGCTTTCTATATATAGCTTCGTGATGACGATGCTCACTATGTCCGATCCCCATGAATGTCATATTGAGTCTGCTAAACTGTCTCTTTGCCATGTCAAGCTGTGTATGTATGGCTTCACCGCTACGAAGCAGCTCTGTGTCTGCTGTGTTTAGTCTCCTAGGTTGCTTAAATAAGATGCGAAACTATCTACTCATAGCTTTGGCCTAGAAATCTTTATCCTTTCTGAACTTGACTCTGGTCATGTATAAGTATGAAGTCTGTGTTGACGTGTTAAGACAATGTATTTATCTATGCTACGCCTTTGCTTTTATCCACTGTAATTCTTCTTTTCAGTATCTTCGCTATAAACGTACATTCATTTGCTTTAACCTTCCAAGACCAAATCAATCAACATTTGCTAGCATAATATACAGATAACTATTTGTCCTTTTTACTCAATTCTCCTTGTTCATCAGCAGATCAAAAACATACCTCTTCACCCATCAATTCAGTATTACCAGAGAGCATCTCATGGAGAAGAATACATTATGGCCTTTCGACCTGCCCACAGGTATATGAATTTACTAATGCTTGAACAAGTGCCATTTGAGCAGGCATACATATATTTTTATCTTTGTGACTTCCTAACACACTTATTACTACCACAGCTGATCAGTTGAGCGAGTGGATGTTAACAGAGAGATACATGATTGATGATATTTCTTCTTCACAAGGTTTTATAAGCGCAGTGGAACACAAGACCAGAAAGGTTTTGGAGTTGTGTTCCCACTACATACTAGCACATTGTGATGGATTGCCTATAGATGAGCACCACTTGACACCCCTCATTTCAGAACACCTTCATCTGCCATATCAACCGTATCTATATGCTTCGTATGACAACAAAGACCGGTTGATGCTAGATTTAATAAATGAGCCAAACACAGCTTATGCACGTGCGGTTCTGTCCAGTGGAGTGACCATGGTAGTAGATGGGATTGAAGTTTTATGTTACCCTGTGAAAAATGTTGGTATACCAATGGATGCAATACTGTATGATTTCCAGATTGAGGAAATGATGGAGTCAGCAACTGAACATCTAAAGCTAAAGATCTATGGTTTGCCATTACATCTTTGGAGTAGAAGAGCGGTTGAGCGTGCCCTGCAGCCACATTGCATTATTGAGAATGTTAGCCAAGCCAATCTCAACTTTCGCAAGCTTCAATCACTAGCTTGCACGGCATGGGCCGTTAGAACTCCTGTGCCATTCCCATGGTATATACTCATTCATGTCTCCAGCAAGTATGACAAAGGAAGAAACCACAGTAGTGGCCACAGGAATACAGAGACATTTTGTGTTGGTGTTGACAGAATTAATATTGGAGCTCATCATGACAAATATTTTCAGAGAACCCACAGGAAGATTCCTTCTTTCTTGCAGGCACTAAAGAGAGGAAGGGTTTCTCATTCATATTTAAATGATGTTGACATACCAGCTGATCAAATATTGAACTGAAGCATACTCACTCGATGTTCATTTGCTTACATATTGCTTAATACAACACACACACACACGCGCGCGCACTGTCCCTAAGTAAAGTTTCCTTATCTGATATTATATATTTCACGGTAAGCTATAAATGTGCCTTCAAATGTAAACATCTAACTGCTTTATCATCCTCAACATCCAGGGTACATGGACAAGGCTGGCACCACTTCAAGGCAGGAATATGTGGCCGTCTTGAAGGAGTTTTACTCTCAGTCTATGCATCCAATGTTAATCATGTCTTTCCATGCTATCAATCGCAAGCCTCCTTTATTTTGTTTGTTTAGAAGATGTTTCATTAAGTAAGGATTTGGTCACAGTGGATCCGTACTATTATGGGCTATTCACGCACTTTATAATTTAAATTTCGAGATCAATGAAGTAAACACTCAGTTTGAGTGATGGTGTTACATATTCTTCGTTGATACTATACCATCTATTACTAGCTCTTCTCTAATAATACTACCACCTATACATTTTTTTGGCCCGCCCATTTTTTAATTTCATATTTAAAGTGCTCCACTGGTTATATAAATATATTGAATATAGGTACACCCGACGCTCACTGACTGCTCAAATTATCCTTAATTAACTTTCTCCTTTTAAATTTTTTATCTTGTGTCATCAGCCATATTCCATGGACATCTGCCTTGTATTTCCACAGCCCTTCTATTGTACTCAGGATTTATCTGCATCGGCCACAGAAAATACACGTTCTCCTAATCCACAGGAATTGCTAAGAGCATCTTCCTTTCGACAGTGATGCCTCCAGTCTATAAAATCAAAATCAAATTTCATTTAAAAAAAGCAAAATCAAATAGCAATGTTCATGTATATTCCTGTAAAATATTCCCGCTTTTAGAACTTCGACTACCTGCTAAAAGAAAAATGTGTTTTCCCTAGAAGCCCACCCCTTCTCTCGTATGGGCCAGCGGCCTTCTCAAGCCCGAGTAGGGTAAATCTATGCTACGGCCCTCTCTCTTATCTTATCGCCACACCGAACTCTACCTTATCTTCTTTGGATTCGTCTTCTCACCCTCACCAGCCCTGTTCCCCCTCCCCTCTCCCCCATCCGCATCGGTCTGCTTAGAGCTCCTTTGCATTGGATGCTTCTCCGAACACACCAGATTCCCTGGTAACCACATCCTTCGACGAGTCTCGACAGCACTCTGCTATTTCTCAGGTGGACACCTCCTTTCCATGACCATTACTGTGGCTTACTCACTGTCAATAGCATGTCTTCATGTTCAGTAAGAGTAGATCTTTTTCTTTCATTAATTTGCCTTCCATTGCCCATAATTTTCCTTCCCATGTGTTTGATCTCTTTGAATCTTAGACAAAGCTGGCCAGGAGATTCTAGAAGCACAACCCAACACTGCAAGGTATACCCCTCTGTTTCTAGATCCAGATCCAACTATGTGTTTTATTCATGCAGATGAAGTCATATTTCATTTTTCCCTATATAGTTTAATATCTGGTCTGTGTGGTACCATATAGCTATCGATAATATACTTTAATAAAGCCAGAAAATCATGTAATCTGCTGCCCTTTATTGATTAATTCTAAAATATTCATCTTATTTTTCTTCTTCTAAATTTATTTAATGATAGCAAACTACATCATCCATGCCTATGCTTTGGCTATACTCTTTTGAAAGAAATTGTTCCAGCTCATATAAATACTTTCTCATTACTGGATTAATATCACTAATTATCTCTGTTCATACCCTAATGATATTATAGCTTCATTTCATCCTAGGCTTAGTAAAGCACTACTAGATCGTTACTGCATATCGATTTTCAAACTTCGATCTCCATTACTCTTAACGCGCACTGTAATTGTGGCTTCTGCCAACCTCCCCAGTCTTATCTTTTCAAGCTGTCCTCATGGGGTTGGTTGAGCTACGCACAACGTCTTTGGCTGAGGCAATGTTTGACAAGCTCGGGCTCCCAAAACCAGTCTACTATGTGCGTTTGCTTGAGCAAGGTGGATATAGATCACAGATTGAATTTCACCGCACAAAGGAGCGCTATGATGCTTCAGCGCCCCGCACTAAATTGTTCAGCCATATATGTGTAAGCGGAGAAGCAGCAATGGACCATGCAGCTGACCTAGCCATTGGATACATGGAAAGCTATGGAAGGAAGGTTCTTGTTGATTATAACTACCATCGGCTGCAGCAAGAAAAACAAGCTTACGCAAGACTTTCAGACAGGTTGTCAGAAACAACAGAAGAAATCAATCAACGCAATCAAACCATCAAACAGGTGACTAGAGAAGCAACCAATTATCTAGAAGAAGTGCATGCTGCATCAGACAAAATCCACAGCCTTGCTGGTGCTGCCTTAGACCCTGCTGCCGGCCTCTCTCTTTCCACACTAAAACAAGCTATTCTACAAATTCAAAATGCAATTGTTGCTCTCCAGAGCACTACGGCCGCTGCACGTATTTCACTAGAGGAAAAGGGCATATACTCAGTGGATAATGTGCCTGAACCAGTCTATGATGGTCTTTCTGATGAAGAAACCAATGAAGATTATCATCAGGACATGGATGATGACTGTGCTCACTACGTGCGATCCCCATAAGCAATGTGTAAAGCCCACTGGGCTAATCAGCAAGTGAAGCTTTCTACATATAGCTTCACAAACAAACCTTGCTAGGGTGGCTAAATAAAATGTGAAGCTCAGTGTTTATAGCTTCACCTAAGCAACTATCTCACTCTCAATTACTCTCTCATTGTGTACACATATGAACTATATTGTACTATGTAAGACCAATGTAATATATCTATGTTGTACCTTCGTATTCCCTTTCTAAGATTCTCCGTTACACTACGTTGACCATTTACCTTTCTTTACATACCCTGTTTTTCAAGTACAAACACACTGAACATTAGTTATCCCAATGCACACTCAGTCGTTCATTATTGATATTTGGTTTTCTTTGCTTATGAACAGATCAAGCACACCATGCAGGCTGAAAACATAAATCTTGATGATGTTATTGTACCTGGTATGCTTAATGAAGACGACAACATTCAAAATAATGTAATACCATTGTCCTTTGCTGGCAGAACTCGTTCTATGACTCACATATCGTGATGGAATGGCTGCTTCTCGTGTCCACAACTCACCTGACATAATCACCACCTTCACATGTAATCCTAAGTGGACTGAGATGACAAAACCGCTTAAATTAGAGCAACAACAAATCAATAAGGTTGCTGAGACTAATCGTATCTATCACATGAAGCTACTTGAGTATCTGCAGAAGATCAATGAAGGGAAGATATTTGGGCCTGTGACCACTGGTACTGTGCCTAATGATTTATCTCCGCTTTCTCCATTTTCCTTCGACATGCTCGACTAATATCCTCTTCTGCAGTTCTCCATGATATCGAATTTAGGAAAATGGACTGCCACATGCCAGAATCCTTGTTTGGCAAAAGAAAAAACATAATAGATTGGTTGTGCCAACTTTCATGAGAACCTTCGTTTCAACCACTGTAAGCATTTCTTCTAGACCTACTTTTCCTGCGTCTTTTTTCTTGCTTCGATTCTACATGCTTTGTAGTAATTACCTTAACTCTATCACAGGGATCTGAGCTAATCGATGGTTATGATGATACTCCTACATATGGTCACATGCCTCAGCTACAAAGGCATGAACTCTCTACACACTAGAGCATAACATACTACTCTCTACTTACCAAAGCCATTAATTCTCGTATAAACTATAGTTCATTTCACACTATAAATCAACCATCAAACAGATTTATATCCAATTGTGCTTAAATCTGTGAAACCTCTGTTTCTTCATTCTATCTTGTATAGTTTCTATTCATGTTCATATAAATATAGATACATGCTTCCCAGGTAATCCTTCTAATGAGAATTTGATAATCGTAGGAGTGAGCCGACTGTTGAAGGGTCCAATTCATCAAACATATTACAGTCCTATCTCAGTCAAAGTTTCCAATAAGCATGTGAAAGTGCTATGTGTATTCATCCTCTCCGTTGTGTTATCTTTAACATAAAACACAGGAATGTGGCCTGCCATATCAACGTCTTGGCTTACAAACTTTCCTCTTTTTCATGGCAGCCTATTCTATGTATGAAGCCTTACTACCTTGATGCTTGGTGCCTCAGTCCTCACTATCTTCACCACAAGACAAGTAACAATCGCCTTTTAAACAACGGCCATCCTTCACACCCGTGGAGACGCACCAAAGGTCTCTGTGGTCAATTCCCTGCTTAAGATCTGTGTTAAGCACTTTTGAGTCTTGTACATATCACCGCGACCTGTCCTGTTTTATCTATCTCCTTAGTAATTGCTTGTATCCATTGTAAATACTCATTCACTCACGCCACAGACTATTACCGCTGCAATACTAAGTTTTCTCAAGTTTATGTCTATGTGCTCGTCCTTCTCATTCTTTTATTCAATTTTAAGCTCGATTACCGGCCTTTATAAAATTCATTAGGTAACACTTAAATTAAGAATAACACTCCTTTAGTAAGTGCAAAAAAATCTTCTATCGAAACACCGAACACTTAGTATGAAAACAGAATATTTTAACCTTACAAAGCCTTTAATAATCAAATTAAGAATACATAGTGATATACTTTGCACTTCCTTGACACCCGTGTGTATTTTGCTTCTTGGGAAAAATGGCTGCGTCTATCCACAGACACTTAACCCACTACCTATAACAGCTATAATTGATATTTTTCGTACTCTGCTACTCAATATACACGTACGTACATATAACCAGCCAAATCAAAGCCAAATACAAAATCAGGAGTTAGAAACACGGGGACAAGCCCATGATAAAGAGTTATAAAAGCCCATATAAGTCCAGCCCATCCAGGTTTTACCGTCCCTCTCGACCGTATACATAACTACTGCAGGAGCACACTTTTTGACCTAAATCCCCGATCGACAAACCCCTGGTTCCTCTCTCTGCCGACCGACGGCTCCACCAACAATCGATCGATCCCTACCATAGAAAGAGGTAATTCGTCTTTTCCTTTTCGATTCCCTGCTTCGTTTGCTTTCTCCTCGCTGCACTATCCCTCTTCAATCTCAGATCAAAAATCTCACAATGGAAGACATGGACATTGACATCGTCTGTGACGACGGTTCCCCAGGATCAGCAGCATCAAGGACAGCAACGCCTGCGCCCAATGTAATCTTCTAATCACCAGTTGTAGTTCATTCATTGATCTTTATAAACTTGGCTTTTAGTTTTGCTCCATCGCCGGCTTATTTGCCTTGCTTCTGTATTATTGGAAGAGTGAATAAAAGATACATGCATAATTAAAGCTCATATTTTTATTATCTCTGCCCATCCAAAAAAATGAGAGGCATCTGAATCAAAAATTGAAATGGAACTGCTCCTGTTCTAGGGTTCCATCGATCCATATACAAAGAAAAGATCCCCTTTTTCGGACAGAGGGGCTATATGGTAACACATCACCAGTCATCTTGATACCCTTTTCCATCGATCCATATTTGTTTCCTGGACAATGTTTTCCTCATGTGTTGCATTCTGGAAAGGGTGTCTTTGGTCAGTCTTCTGTTCTTTCATTGTTTCAATTGTGTGACTCTACACATGTATCCTCACAATTAGTGGCGCCTACAAGAATGCCAGGCCTACTTGTAACTTCTCTTATGTAGTTAAATAAAACAACTCAGAGCCTCACACTCACTCAAACTACCATGCCCAATTGAAATCCTCATTTGTCGATTCAACTATTATTTTGTCAGACAAAAATTTAACCCTTACTTTGCTTGTACAGGACAATGACTATCTGATAGTAATTCCTTATGCCCACATATTCGCCCTGATGCTGCAAGCTCTAAAGTTACCCCCTGCAACTTATTATCACAAGATATGCCCAGGCGGAAAGAATCGTGTGACAGTTACTTTCATTTCTTCTTTGGAATTGCTCGATGGTGCACTTGTTCCAAGTTCTCTGTCAGGTGCAATCTTAGATAGCTATGAAGATGCTGAAGACAGTGCTGCTATTGAAGCTATTAGATACATGGAAAATGCATATGGCAAAGAAATGAGGGACTACCACTACACTCATGTCAAGAAGCTTGAAAATCAAGTGAAGCACCTGGTCAAATGGTTGGTTGCATCAAATAAAACAATCAAGAAGCTGCGCAAAACCTGCTACTACGCTGTCAGGTATATGAGCTCATATTCTGTGCAAATAGAAAACACAACGACTGCTCGGCATTTGAAAGGGCGGGATAGCACCAAGGGAGTTATGAAAACAGCGCTGGCAAGCATTGAAGGACTGACGCAGAGGCTACGCTACATTGCTATGAAGTTTGAGCAGCGCCTCGAAGCAACCAGAAATAGTTTCTGGTGAGCTTTGGTCAATGTGTCCTGAACATCATGCTTATGTGCTTACTAAATCAGGCACCTTTTGTTTCGTATCGATCAGACAAGGATCTTTCGCATTTTGGCGTACTCCAAGCAAGATATGTGTATGCTTTAGTCTTAACTTGCTGCCCCTATGCTGAAAAGTAGTGTATGATATAGTCTACGATCTTCAAACTTTGTTGTTATCTCTGTACTCAGAAGCGGGTTATCATCGCTTACTGCATATATGTGAATGCCTCTTCTTCTGCTATTCTTTCTAGACCACTGCTTCTGTGGTGAAAAGTACTACATAATGTAATCTATGACCTTTAGATTATATTGTTCTCTCTGGAGTCAAAAGCAGTTTTTCACCGCTTATTCTATATATACATATATACTCCTCTCCTGCTATTTTTTCCTGA
This sequence comes from Triticum dicoccoides, assembly GCF_002162155.2. Classification (NCBI taxonomy): domain Eukaryota; kingdom Viridiplantae; phylum Streptophyta; class Magnoliopsida; order Poales; family Poaceae; genus Triticum; species Triticum dicoccoides. The sequence continues at coordinate 172,521,099 of NC_041383.1, forward strand.
AAACTATGACTCAAGAAACAAACTTCCTTTTATGCATGCTTTTGCTTCAATGCTTTCATTAGAGCTTCCCTGTGATAACGTCTTCCAATCACGGTCTATGCAACAAATTAAAATCAATTACGTTCCTGTTTATTTTACAAACAATCATCAACAACAAATACATCTGCAGAAAGTCAATAATACTTTCCTACATGACTTAATGCACCATTTTCAGTCTTATCTGCTCACTGCATATAGTACATAAGTTATTCTTTTGAAGCAACAAATATATTAATGCAATCTCTCACAATAATTAGCTTACACACGGCCTTTGCACCATGGGCGCAACGGGTCATCTAGTTCAATTAAGAGCTTAACGAATGACGTCGTCTTTCTGGCATGACTTGCTTGCCAGACGTGCATTCTAGGAACTTTTTTGATAATTACAACAAAAATTTGAAAATTGGGATTTCTTTTGGCAACAAAATTCAGGATTGTTTGTACCTTCTGATCGTCTCATGAGAAGACACCATTCAAAAGCAAATTTTAAATTTAGCATTGGTGGGGCCTTCTCACAAGCAAAAGACACCCTTTAAAAATTAAGGTATGCTGCTTAGTGTGGCGTGCACACGGTATTCTTTAGTAAAAGGCGAAAGAATAGTTCGCATTGTGCTCACCACGCAGCTGCATGCCTATCAACGCACGCACACCGCGCTATTATGTAGCCCAGCTCCCTGCCCTCTCTCCGTTGGCCGGGCGAGGTGGGACTAAACGAAACCATTTGTACGCCCTCTGGCTTGCCGTCCGCTGCCCCCAGACGCACGTTACGACGGGTCTGGCCATTCCAGGCTGTCAGCCCAGGAGTAGTGACGCAGATCAGCCCAAGAGCAGTGACGCAAATGGCCCAAAGCAGCTGTCCATGCGTCCTACGCGGTCTTTTCGCGATCGTGCGACGACGCTTGCGCCTGGAATGAAATTTGTTGCCACCTCTTCATTTGCCTTAAAAAAAACCTCTTCGTTCATGTACACTGCGCCTGTCTGGCATTGTGTACACGATCACCGGCCGTGCAAACGATGATGCACCTATGTTCACAGAAACCGATGCACCGATCTTGCAGGAAAAAAACATTCATGTGAAGGTCTTCCCATCAAAATTCAAGGAAAAATCAACCTTTATAAACATCGCAACCAAATTATGCCATTCACATTTTTGGTCGACAAGGATGACCTGTTAGAAATTATCATCTGTGCATATCGCGCAAAATGAGCTTAAACTTCAGAAGCTGAAAATAAGATGACAGCACCTCAGCTGGGACCTTGTTTGGATCTTCTTTTGTCAACCAAGCTTATGTGCTGCTCAGCAGTCTGCAGTCAACTACTGCTCAGTGTCGAAAACGCTATTATATTATGAGACGGAGGAAGTAGCATTTTTGCCCGCGACGAATATGCAATGCAGAGTCATCTTTATTTATGCGCTGAATAATCTAGTGCAAAAGTACAGAGCCGCAGACACAATTTGACACACTCTTTGCGGGTACACGACGGCAATCTTCCCTCTATAAATCCACAGATAGCGCGGTTCACAAAAGCGATAGCAAACTTAGATTCCCACAAGCAACTCCACTACAGTTCTAGAAACCCGAGCAGAGCTACCGCTGCTTCATCCGCTAACCGAAATCGACCTCTCTCTTCGTGAAGACCTGCCGTACTTCCCATCCAATGGACTCGCGCTCCTCGATCCGCTGTCCACAGGCGAGCGGGAGCGCGTGGGGGACTCGTCTCTGAACCTCCGCCTTGCGGGCCGAGGTGATGGAGACCTGTCAAAAGGCGACAGGTTCAGCGTATCATTAGGTGGAGAAAAAGATCAAGAACCGTACTACTGTATTAGAGTCTCCAGCAGCTACACTGAAAGCTGGAAAGAAGAGCATGCACACCTTGAGTAGCTTCGGCCACGGTAAGATGGCCGCCCCCTCGGGGAAGGAGAGTGCCGCCGATCGTAAGACCGACCTCTGCTACTGCAGGATGTGCAAACAAACAGTCGTTTGAGTGGCAAGCATTTGGAGTTAAATTAATGACAAGCTACGTGTGGGCGCAAAGAAACAAGCAGCAAACCTTTCTCTGGTTCTCATCTCAGCAGGCTTCTTTCTGTTCTCCTGTGCAAAAACAACTGCAACTTCTCTACCAAGAATGACCTGTCCATCCATGTAGTATTTTGCGTCTGCCGCATCGTCGGGATCAAAGTACTGCACAAACCCAAATCCTCGCGGCTCCCTGCAACGGACCAAACAAAGTAGAAAGATCATACCCATCCTTAAAAAGGGTTATTATAAGCTTATGGTCCTGGCAATATAACAGAATTTCTTCAAAGTAGAACACAGCAACCAAACCAGTGTCAACTTCCAATAGTCAAAGACACACGCAGATTAAGTAAAACAAGTAAAAAGTGCACTCAGCTGCTGACCTTGCACTTCATAAGAGTTCTAATACAGACTTCGAACTCTTCATGATCACTTGCAAATCTCTTAAACCTGTAACTATATCTTCCGTTCTCTTCAATAATGATCTTAGTTGCATTTGTATGTCTCTTTAACTTGCAAGTCTCTATTTCTTCCATTCTCTTCAACAATAATCTTTAACTGCATGTTTCTTAACTTGCAACTTCTCTATCTTTCCTTCTCTTCAACAGTACTCTTAACACTTGTCTTCAAAAGATTACTTCCACTGTTAATTCCAAGGGGTTCACAAAAGTATTTAATGTACGCTGATACAACTATATTGCAAACAACTATCTTGCGAGGTGGATTATCCTATGACTAAAGCGGCATGTGCTATCCTAAAAGTGCAAATAGCAAATATGGATATGGCAGTATGTTACTGCAAAAAATTGCTAATATCTGCAGTTGTAATGGACAATGAACAAGTCTAGATAGAGTGCCTTACTGAGTATAGTAATCCCTTGGAATATATACGTCCTTAAGACGACCAAACTGTGCAAATGGCCTGCGTAGGTCATCTGGCCTGCATTCATAATTGATGATGAGTTAAAAAGGCTAGGAGGAAAGAAGAAATTCATATCACTTACATGGAAAGAATAAAAAAAATGATAATTTAAGAAACAGCAAGATAGGAAGGGAGGAGAGACGCGCACAGACGAAAGCCAGTTAAGCAGCAGATAGCAAGAGGTAACACATATGACTAATTGCTTATTCAAGGATGCATTTTGAAGTTGATCCCTATTGGTTAGGGCTGATCCCCCACATGGAAAGGCATGGGTTAACAACTGAAGATGGGCTTATTTATTACCACCAAGTTATATTCAAAACTAAATGTATAGACTTAAAAAACTACCTTAGTTGAACATGAATACACACATGCTTCAAAATAGAATGAGGATAGAACATCGAAGATGGATTTACCATATTTTCTGAATGTGTTACACCAAGGAGAGTTTAGGTAAGAAATTCCACAAATATTATATACACCGGATACGAAAATGCATGCTAGTTTGGCCTAGGAGAAAGTTTAGCTAACGCATATGACAAATTGCCTATTCCTGGATGCATTTTGAAATTGATGCCTCATTAGTGCTGAATCTCCCACAGGGAAAGGCACGGGGCAACAACCGAAGATGGCTTATTTTATTATACCACCAAGCTATATTTTAAACTAAAATGTATATACTATTAGACTTAAAAAACTATCTTAATTGAAGATGAACACACATTTCTTCATCAAAGTAAAATGAAGATAGAATGTCACAGATGCATTTACCATACTTTCTGAACATGTTTAACACCAAGATGAGTTTAGGTGAGAAATTGCAGAAATATAAAAATACATGCTAGTACTAGCCTGGGAAGTTCTGTGAAAACCTTACCTGCAGTCACGACGAAGGTTCCTGACCAAAAGACTGGTTGGGAGATCTCTACCCCGACCATCATAACGATCACGGGGACTTGGACTACGGGCCCTTCCCCTGTAGCCTCTTGGTGGCGGGGATGGACTGTAGCTGTAGCCTCTTCTCATATTGGTCTACAATAAAACAATAAAGCATTATTACTAAAACAATTCCATGCGCCACAAAATGACCAACTAGCCTATTCGAACATACTTCATAAATCAACATCGTATGCGCAATGAAGATTAAGTAAGGGATGACCTAACCATCAAGCACTAACTTGAAGGGATAATCTATGTTCAAATAGGGAGAAGATTGTAGTGATCACTTTGCACTCAAAACATCGTAATTTTGTCCATTGTACAAGATGTCATCGCTTCATCATCACATGTTTTCTTATATAGTTACATTGATGCAAACATTAATTGCTAGAGATGACACTAAAACCCAAGTTTGTAAGTTTATATAATTACTTTCCTAAAAGTAACTTAGATGACTTCGCGGGGATAGTTCACTACAGATTTCAGTTATTTTGTCTGATCTTCATGAGGTATAGAAAAACCAATAGTGAGCACAAGCTATCATCTAAAAGACTAAGGCTCCGTTCGGAATCCCTCCGCTCCGTAACTCCGCGCGGAGCGGAGCGGCATACAGTAGAAATACAGAGAGCGGCAAACAGGCTGCTCCGCGCGCTCCGCTCCCTGGTGACGGAGCGGTGGATTGCCGAACACAGCCTAAAAGTATCAGGCATGCAGGGTCAAAGGGCGAACAGGACTTTTTAAGTACCCCTACAGTTAACCAACACATCAGGCCCGTGGGAGTATCTCTTAGGAGATCAAGAATACTTTCTCGAATCAACACAAGGGAATGACAAACAGGTTACAATGAAACAGTGGCTAACCCCCACAGTTATAATGCGCATGAATGAACATGAACACTGGCACCCAAAACTTCAGAACAACGACTACACTATATAACGGCAACGCTGCTGCGCCGAATTTGCTTCAGACCTATCCAGACAGTCTAACGAACCAACAGATCTGAGACGCGATTAAAACCGCAATCAGGACCGGCCATAATTTTGGAATATAAACTGCTAAAATTTCCTCGGGGATCATACGAAATCCGGGATCATGAATACATCGCGGTGATTAGGTAAAGTATATCAGACGGATGATCACAGGCAACCAAGCTACCGAGCAAATCGAGCGAAGCTTACCGCGGACGGGGAGGATCGATCGGAGTGGCGCCGCCCGAGGGGAGGAAGGAGAGGAGAGGAGATCAAGGTTCGTGTGGAGTCCGGAAGCTTCCCGACGCGACGGGGAGCCTTTATCGACTGAGTCGATGTCGCGCAGACGTTGGATCGGGACACCCGTCCTAACTTGTGCGGTTGGACGGTGATGGATGCAGTGGGCCGGAACCGTTTTGGGTCATAGGTGGATGGGCTTCTCTCTCCATTTTTTTAAACAACAATAACTGTCACGATTTTGAACTAACTCCAATTCAAAACTGCGACACTTTTTTTACATCCAATTCAAAACTGCAACATTTATTTTGGATCGGGGGAGTAGTATTTTTTAAGGAATTGTTGAAAATAAAGGTCAAATGAAACAAAAGAAATTCCCGCAAAAAAATGAAACAAAAGAAAATGATGAAATCACACAGAAATGGATATAGAAAATGCAAAGAACTCATATGACTTGTCAAAATTTCCCTCGACAACGAAAAATAATCCGTGTTCAGAGGAATATAAATTGGTGTTTTCCTCCACAAACATTTTTACGACAAAATTATACATTAAACTTAATGAAAACATAGAACCGGAGCATGCACCGGTTTTTTCTAGAAAAAGTATATGTTGACCTTGCTTTTTTACACCAAAGCAAAGTTGAAATACTTGTCGCACAAATAGATAAAATTAGATGTATCTAGAACTAAAATACGTTTAGATACATTTATTTCCCCGACAAGTATTTCCGGACAAAGGGAGTACAACATTGAAACTATTTTACTCGAAAAAAACATCAAATCTATTTTGTAATGAATATAACAAAATCAATTTGATGTTTTAACTATTGATATATCTCCCTATCGGTTTGATGAAAATTAAGAAAATAACTCGGTATAAAACTAGGGCTTCAATTAATTTGAAATGAAATGATTATTGTTTTACAAAATTACTTTACACATGGCCCTATGTGTCTTATGCAGCAGCACATGCTCTGGGTGATCGATGAGTTTATGAGGATGAGGATTGTGACATGTGGAGGCTAACCAAAGGTAGACTTCATCTAGATGTGTGTTCACCAATCTATTGACTTCTTATGTGTTAAAATGAAAAATTAAATGGTTTAATATCTCAAGCAATTAATTTTACCTTGATGAGAGCTTGAAAGTTAAATCTCAGGCAATGCTTGGAATCTTGGACAATAAAAATGTATTGGCATTAATTATGAGATCATAATATGCCGCTTAATGAATATTTATTACTCCCTCCTTTCTACAATGTAGTGCATTTTTATTTATTTTTTGAAAAGTCAAACCTCACAAACTTTGACCAAAGTTTATGGAGAAAAACATTTACACCTAGAATGCCAAACATATATCACTAGATTCATCATAGTTGTAGTTCCATATTTTATATATTTGGTATCATAGATATAAATAGTTCTCTCTACAAGTTTGACTTTTCAAAAAATCTATACACACTACATTATGGAACGGAGGGAGTACATCATGAATGGTCATGATGATGCACTATGTTTTAGATATCCTAATGTTATAGAAGTTTTAAGTGTATCGGTTAATAGCATGCGGTATCATACCATCCCAACATTCTAATGCAAGTCATATGGTGCATGAGTAATGTTAAGTAACTCAGTAACCAAGTGACTATGACATGGTGTCATCAATCGTCGATCAACTACACTCAGAATTATGGACGATAAATCTATATTACCTAAATAGTTCATCCCCACTATCCTATTTCTCTTGACATGCAGCCTATCCACCTCAGCAATTCACTTTCACATAAAAAAATCAACAAATTGTGTGATCTAAATATTATTTTGTATTTATCCATGCCGTGGTCACCGAACCGATTGACTCTCTTCCACTTCTGCCACCGAGAGATGAACCAATCAAAACGCTGTTTACTCCCGAACAATCAAAACGCACCACCGGCCGCCTATGGCCATTGGGGTCACCGCATCCTCCTTATTTATCTCCGCTCATTTCCAGATCCATCCATCCCGATCTCTCCCGTCTTTCTCTTCTCAATCCCTCGGTTGCTTCACGGTGCACAGCGCCTCTGCCTGACCTACTTCTGCCGTGCGCCTGCGCCTTGCCGCTAGGATAGTGGTTAACCACAACCTATCGAAGCGGTGCGCTATCGACCTGCCATCCCGAAGTCACCGATGGTGCCATCTTCTAGCATCTCTCGTGTGGAAGGTGGGAGGAGGCAGATTCGGACCTTTTTTGCCTTCGTGGGTTCAAAATTAAGCAGGTGAACCTTCCATCCTATTCCCGTGAGCGAGTTTAGCGATTGGTATCTTTGCTGATTCGTTTGGGGATAATCAATGAATAGCAGATTAGTCGTCGGGGCAGAACTACCTGAAGCTACCCTGATGCATCGGAAGAAAATCTTAGTAGTGATTACCATCCCTATAGAGCATGTGCAGCAGGTAATCCCAATGGCAGTGTATCAGGCATAAAATTCAGAGAGAAAAAGACGACGATCTTGTATGCTGTGATAGTGGGCACCAGGCCTGGTGGGCAAGGCAGGTCTCGGCTCTATGGGACTGAGGGCCTGCTAAAGCTAATTTGAGAAGAAGGTCACAACGACGGAATTGGATGCCTTTTACGCTAATTTGTACATGAGTAGCACGTTCGTATCAAAATCAATTAATTATGGATCTCACAAAGTGGCACAGCTTTGCATCAATGCTTCTGCTCCCCATAACATAGGCGACGAGTAAAGCAACAGATGGCCAACGCGCTGGTGGAGGATAAGCGCGGCAGACGCTCCTTACATACTGGTAGGTGTTTTATCTCGGTTGTGTTGGGCTCGAGCTGCCGCCACTACGACGCCATGGCCTCTCCCCCTTTCTTAGTATTTTTTAGGAGGATTTAACTGTTGATTTTTAGAGAGAAGAAACGTCATGCAGGGACTAAGTTTGTCCAATTCGAGTATGTTCAATGGAATTTATGCATGAGCACAATTGTTCAAGTCTTTACATTAACAAGAAGCAATTTGGTCCTGTTCAATTTTAGCTCTATGTGCCACCATATGTAAGTAGTCTCTCTCAATATATTTTTTCTTAAAATCTTAATGTATACACAAGGCATCATAAATTCTCTTGCTGCTTTCCGGAAAACGTACTCAAACTCATTGTTTTCTTCTGTCTTTCTAATGGACTGATTATAAGCATTGTGTGCAAGCTGGTAAACAAAACAACTCAACCAATTTCAAACTGACTGTTACTGGTGCAGAGCGTTTTCCCACTTTTTCTTCTCTTACTGAAGATTACTTCCCATACACACGTTACAGTCTGAAGGTATATGCGAAATTTATGTTTATGAGTTGAGTCATATACATGTTTTACTGCAAATCATGATGGCTCGCTTATTTTTCATTCAAATTCCAAAATGTTCCTCTATTCTTCCCTCTGGAGTTTCTTTTGCAAGTGTTCCATGTATATTTTAGGTAAAGGATCATATGCTATGGATGCACAAATAGATTATTCTGGAGTAATTTCTTTTGTTTGGTCAATGGCAGATCACTAAAACTGAATAGTGTTCTAGAAATTATGAATGTTTTTTTGCAGGTACTCAAATTATGAATAATATACTCTCTCAAGACAAAGATTTAACTTTGTTGAACTTTCACGTGCTACCTTTTGCCCATTTTATTTGCTTACCCACACTAAAGAGTTCCTGGCGTCACAAGCCACTCAAAATAACACGAGGATAGGAGTGTGTACCGACTATATAGGTACATACCAGAGATCTCAAAATATGTGAGTTACATGTATCTTCTCTAAACAACAGAATTATGGTGGTATCTACAGGTTGCTTTTGTCTTGATTTTCAGTTTCCTTTAGATGATTTTTATGTGTTAATATTTGGAGTTACTTCAACTTGTATGCATACCGCTACGGACTTTACTCATTGTTGCCTACTATGAGGAAAACGAAGCAAGGTAAACATATTTTTTACTACCACACCTGATGCGGAGCATCCTACGGTCTTCTCCTTGTACACCTTCATAGCACCTCAAGCCCCAAGTGGACCTACCGGACTTAAGGTGAACCCACTCTTCTTCGAGATTTACATGAATATATCCATTGGACTTGGTTGCTACCTCACCATGGAACATTGTGCATCATTAGGTACAAGGGCAACCGCCACCAAGCAGCTAAGAAGCTTCCCGGAGGACAAGGAGAAGGACCCCAAGACCCAAGAGCTAACCGGAAGCATCAAGATGAAGAAAAGGAAGCGCACAGAAATTGCACTACCGGACAGTCCGGTCCCCACAGCGGACAGTCCTGTCACACTAAAATTGCACTGCCGGACAGTCCAGTCCCCACAGCGGACAGTCCGATGGCACACGAAAATGTGTCTGTCCTCACCGGACTGTCCGGTCCTTACCATCGGACTGTCCGGTAGGCCCAGTTTCACTACGAATTGGGCTAAAAAGCCCGTGTTACCACTGAGGCCCGTACCCTTTCGCCACTAGACTATATATTCCGTGCTCCTCTCAGTTTTTAGGGTTAGCTAAGATTAGAACTAGACATTAGAGCTTAGCTCATGTATCTCCCCTTATGGGTTTCCTCTTGAGGGAGAAGACTCCATGGAGTTCAAGGCCTCCATTGGAGAAGATCCTTAGGGATTCAAGACCCCCTTGAGGGAAGGATCTATCTAGATCATCAAGACCTTATCTCCTTTGGATTTGGGATGAACTTTACCTTGTATCTTTCCCTTTGTTGTTCTTGTACCTTTGTGGATCTTGTGTGATTGTGAGTCTAGTGGATGTGTGATTGGACTTGTTCTTGAGTGTTTTCTTCTTGTGATTTCCTCTCTTGTTCTTCGTGTTCTTCGTGTTCTTCATGGATTCCCCTCCAATTCGTGAAAGATCTACGCTTAGGATCTCCACCGTACAACATCTTGGTATCATTAGCCACGTTGATCACGAATTTGGAGTCTCCTCCACCGTTTTCTAGCCTAATTTTGTTGATTTTGTCCTAAATTCAAAAATCCTTACCAAAAACAGCCCAATTTTTTTTTGTGATTTGTTGGTTTGATGATGTTTTGTTGATTTTGATCCTTGGATTTCTTGTGTTTTGAGTGGTTCTAGCTTCCCCACAAGTTTCCCCACCTTCTATCCAGGAAATCTCCTCAATTTTGACCCCCAAAATCACCCATTTCCACCTAAAATTTCGAGTTCGTCCTTTCCCAGCCCGCACCGGACTGTCCGCAACCCCATAGCGGACTGTCTGCTCGCATTAGGAACAAAATCGCTCACAGACCGAACTGTCCGCTCCCAACACCGGACTATCCGCTCGAATCAGAAGGTTTTCGGATGAAGATCGGATTGGCCGCTACCCAGGACCGGACTGTCCGCTAGTTCAAAAACTGCTTCGGCTGATTTCTTGTTTCGGCCATATCTTCCACATTCAGAGTCCGATTTTGACGCTCTTTAGCTCATTCAGTAGCTATTGACATTCTCCATCCATCTAGATAGGTTCCAACATCATTTTACTCCATCAAAATTTTGGCATTTTGACATCTTTGTCTAGGCCCTCCACCATATCATCCATAAAAACACCATAGCTTTTCGCAACCTAACCCATTTTGATCCATATAGCATTTGTGGTTGCTTGATTGGTGACTTGAGTCTCCTAAGGTGTTTCGGCTACTTAGGGACGGTTTCTTCTTCATCAACTACCACCACCACTTCCACATTGTCAACTCCGGAACCACCATCGCATTCCGCTACCACCATTTGACATTTGACATTTGAGAATTTGAGTTTGTGGTTTTTCCGTTTCCTAAGGTGTTTCGGCTAATTAGGAACGGTTCTACATCGAGAACACCGCCACTCATCATCGCCATGAGGTCATCATCGACATTGACCACTTCATCATTTTGACACCCCTACTATAAGCAAGGATGGTAACCTCGACGACATCATTGTACATTCTCCTTGCCATTGCATTGTTTAACCCCTAGCCCATTTTGCGTCACTTGCCTATCGAGACTAGCCATTTGAGTATTGCTGGCAGCGTTACTTGTGCACATTAGTGATCCGTACCTTCCATTGCATAAACACCATATCATCTTGGTATCCTTATCTTGGTATCAACATATCATCTCTTGTGTCACAAGATTGTTCCCGCATATACACAATTGCTATCTTGGTTTGTGCAGTTCGCAAAGTGGCCAAAGAAAAAAAAAAGAATAAGCTTTTAAGCAAAAGAGAAAGAGCAAAGAAGCTTGTAAGCAAGAGCCATAGCATCATACCACATTGCACATAAGATTGTCATATCCGATCATCTTGGATCATCTTGAGAAACAACGGGAACCATACATATATAGCATACTTGGGATAGAAAGTTGATACATTTTTCTTCTTATAGGTTGTGCACAAGTGTCGTATCCGCCTATTGAGCAATCGTGCTAGCGTCTCTCTAGAGTTGTGCAACACGAGCGTTTTCCGTGGATTCCATATTTTGTGCTCATTCCTTGGTTGCACGACCCCATTTATCTATTTGTGTGTGTGTTTTCTTGTGCCATTCTTTGCTATTGGTCTACTTGTTGCACTTGCGAATTTGTGAATCTCTTTCAACATTATTGACTCTTGATAACATTTTGCATCAAATTTTTGTGCCACTATCCTCACCGAGCTCCACCATAAGCTTTACTTGATAGCTGTGAGTGAACAAGTCCGGTACCAATTCCACTATTCTTTCATTTCACATTGAGTGAAACAGGATACATCCTCAACTTTGGGAAAAGGTAACTTGGTATTGTTTATCTCATTTCCTACTCACCTCTACTCGAGTCTTGTGATGGATAGGCAAGACATTTCACCTTCGGTCTACAACAACGATGAGTTTGATGCCACGAACAACAACTTGAATGCCAAGATGCAAGCTTAAATGGAGGAGATCAAAGCGCTCATCAAGTCCTACAAGCGATCTTCCTCATCTTCGAGAAGACGCTCACGAGCACATCCTTCCGAGCTACCATCTCCGATAAGATCACATCGGCATCGACACCATCACCACCAAGAACGTGAAGGTCAAGAGCTCAACGCCAACTACCGCTCAACGACTTCACCATCTCCCTTGGCATCTTCACCAAGCAACTTCAAGGCATCTTCGCCTACGGACATACGACATCTTTGGCAACAAGCACCCCAAGACTACGCTCAAGAGAAGCTCCCCAAGCTCAAGTCCGCGACTTCCACGAGCTACTACGACCTCGACACCGACCACGGGATTCCTTTCTATGGAACTCAAGAACCCGAGGAGTATCTCGAGTGGGAGCGCCTCATGGACGACTACCTCAAGCTACAAGTTCCTCCCGAAGATCAAGTGAAGTGCGCCACAAGGAACTTCCACGACTACGCGTCCACATGGTGGCTTCACACACATTCAGAGAGCTATGACATGAGTTGGCCCAAGATGAAGAGAGCTTTGTGGCGAGAGTTCGTGCCTCCAACCTACACGGAACAACTTCTACGCCAATTGGAGAACACCATCCAAGGATCCAAGTCCATCGACACATACTTCAAGGAGATGAAGAATGCATTGCGACGAGCCGGCATGGACGACCCCATGTCAATGAAGTTCCACTTCATGATGGGATTGAACAACGATATCTCCAAGACTATCTTCCTCGAGAACTACAAGTCCCTCGACGACAACTACATTGGTGCTCTCAAGGCGGAACAAGAACTCATGAAGGCCAAGGCTCCTCTACCCCAAGCACACTTCTCGAAGACCAAGCTCCAAGACGACGAGCATGAGGCTAGTACCACCATGATGTCCAAGCCCGATGATGCTCCCGAGTTTGACTTTACCGCCATCCCTCTTTGTGGTCTTTATGGTGCCGAGTCTATTTTGACTCTTTTTCAAGATGGTGCAGCAACGACTACGACTTCGGAGCCATTCAAGGACCAAGCTTTGGAGGAGAATGACATGGTGACGAGAAAGAATGATGCTTCCATCTTTGGAAGTGAGTGTGCCATCTTCGGCCTTCATCCACGGCAACGGCGATGAGATGGTTGAGCATGGGATTTTCCCTTCGACCACGACGACATATGATGACTTGAGTGACTTGTGCCACCATATTGAGAGTGAGAGTGACTTCATCACTAGCCCCATATATGACGATTTGCCCCACTTTCCATGTGAGGATAGCCACAACCCCCACCACTTGAGTGAGATGAGTGACTCCACCATATGTGAATTTGAGTGCGACTACTTTGAGGGAGTGAGTGAACCACCACATAGAGAGAGTGAGATAGTTGATAGGTCTCGTGAGGCCATTTGCATCTCTAACAACTTTACGTCTACCTCTATTGTGTCTTCTCATTTGGTGCTAGGTCCCATCTATGATGACACGCCGATTCACGATGACTTCGTCCTTCCTTTGGACAAGACGATGGCCATGGTGGAATATGATGCACCTCCCACATGGTTTTGTTGGGGAACGTAGTGATTTCAAAAAATTTCCTACGCACACGCAAGATCATGGTGATGCATAGCAACGAGAGGGGAGAGTGTGTCCACGTACCCTCGTAGACCGAAAGCGGAAGCGTTAGCACAACACGGTTGATGTAGTCGTACATCTTCACGGCCCGACCGATCAAGCACCGAAACTACGACACCTCCGAGTTCTTGCACGCGTTCAGCTCGATGACGTCCCCCGTACTCCGATCCAGTAGAGTGTCAAGGGAGAGTTCCGTCAGCACGACGACATGGTGACGATCTTGATGTTCTACCGTCACAGGGCTTCGCCTAAGCACCGCTACAATATTATCGAGGAGAACTATGGTGGAGGGGGGCACCACACACGGCTAAGAGATCAAGAAATCAATTGTTGTGTCTATGGGGTGCCCCCTCCCCCGTATATAAAGGAGTGGAGGAGGGGGCCGGCCAAGGGGGGTGGCGCGCCCTAGGGGGGAGTCCAACTCCCACCGGGAGTAGGATTCCCCCCTTTCCTATTAGGAGAGGGAGAGGGAAGGAAGAGGGAGGAGGGAGGAAGGAAAGGGGGGCCGGACCCCCTCCCAATTCGGATTGGGCTTGGTGGGGGTGCCCCCTCCCATATACCTCCCGGGGGTTTCGGTAACCTCCCGGAGCTCCGGTATTGTCCCAATCTCACCCGGAACCTTTCCGATGTCCAAATATAGTCGTTCAATATATCGATCTTTATGTCTCGACCATTTCAAGACTCCTCGTCATGTCCGTGGTCACATCCGGGACTCCGAACAACCTTTGGTACATCAAAACTCATAAACTCATAATAAAAATGTCAACGAAACCTTAAGCATGCGGACCCTACGGGTTCGAGAACTATGTAGACATGACCGAGACACGTTACCGGTCAATAACCAATAGCGGAACCTGGATGCTCATATTGGCTCCTACATATTCTATGAAGATCTTTATCGGTGAAACCGCGTAACAACATACGTAGTTCCCTTTGTCATCGGTATGTTACTTGCCCGAGATTCGATCGTCGGTATCCTAATACCTAGTTCAATCTCGTTACCGGCAAGTCTCTTTACTCGTTATGTAATGCATCATTCCGTAACTAACTCATTAGCTACATTGCTTGCAAGGCTTATAGTGATGTGCATTACCGAGAGGGCCCAGAGATACCTCTCCGACAATCGGAGTGACAAAACCTAATCTCGAAATACGCCAACTCAACATGTACCTTTGGAGACACCTGTAGAGCTCCTTTATAATCACCCAGTTATATTGTGACATTTGGTAGCACACAAAGTGTTCCTCCGGTAAACGGGAGTTGCATAATCTCATAGTTGTAGGAACATGTATAACTCATGAAGAAAGCAATAGCAACATACTAAACGATCAAGTGCTAAGCTAACGGAATGGGTCATGTCAATCACATCATTCTACTAATGATGTGATCCTGTTAATCAAATGACAACTCATGTCTATGGTTATGGAACATAACCATCTTTGATTAATGAGCTAGTCTAGTAGAGGCATACTAGTGACATTATGTTTGTCTATGTATTCACACATATATCATGTTTCCGGTTAATACAATTCTAGCATGAATAATAAACATTTATCATGATATAAGGAAATAAATAATAACTTTATTATTGCCTCTTGGGCATATTTCCTTCAGTCTCCCACTTGCACTAGAGTCAATAATCTAGATTACACAGTAATGATTCTAACACCCATGGAGCCTTGGTGGTGATCATGTTTTGCTCGTGGAAGAGGCTTAGTCAACGGGTCTGCAACATTCAGATCCGTATGTATCTTGCAAATCTCTATGTCTCCCACTTGGACTTGGTCCCAGATGGAATTGAAGCGCCTCTTGACGTGCTTGGTCCTCTTGTGAAATATGGATTCCTTTGCCAAGGCAATTGCACCAGTATTGTCACATAAGATCTTCATTGGTCCCAATGCACTAGGTATGACACCTAGATCGAAAATGAATTCCTTCATCCAGACTCCTTCATTTGCTGCTTCCGAAGCAGCTATGTACTCCGCTTCGCATATAGATCCCGCCACGACGCTTTGTTTAGAAGTGCACCAACTGACAGCTCCACCGTTCAATATAAACACGTATCCGGTTTGCGATTTAGAATCGTCCGGATCAGTGTCAAAGCTTGCATCGACGTAACCATTTACGACTAGCTCTTTGTCACCTCCATAAACGAGAAACATATCCTTAGTCCTTTTCAGGTATTTCAGGATATTCTTGACCGCTGTCCAGTGATCCACTCCTGGATTACTTTGGTACCTCCCTGCTAAACTTATTGCTAAGCATACATTAGGTCTGGTACACAGCATTGCATACATGATAGAGCCTATGGCTGAAGCATAGGGAACATCTTCCATTTTCTCTCTATCTTCTGCTGTGGTCGGGCATTGAGTCTGACTCAACTTCACACCTTGTAATACAGGCAAGAACCCTTTCTTTGCCTGATCCATTTTGAACTTTTTCAAAACTTTATCAAGGTATGTGCTTTGTGAAAGTCCATTTAAGCATCTTGATCTATCTCTGTAGATCTTGATGCCCAATACGTAAGCAGCTTCACCGAGGTCTTTCATCGAAAAACTTTTATTCAAGTATCCCTTTATGCTATCTAGAAATTCTATATCATTTCCAATTAACAATATGTCGTGTACATATAATTCAGAAATGCTACAGAGCTCCCACTCACTTTCTTGTAAATACAGGCTTCTCCAAAAGTCTGTATAAAACCATATGCTTTGATCACACTATCAAAGCGTTTATTCCAACTCCGAGAGGCTTGCACCAGTCCATAAATGGATCGCTAGAGCTTGCATACTTTGTTAGCACTTTTTGCATCGACAAAACCTTCTGGTTGCATCATATGCAACTCTTCTTCCAGAAATCCATTCAGGAATGCAGTTTTGACATCCTTTTGCCATATTTCATAATCATAAAATGCAGCAATTGCTAACATGATTCGGACAGACTTAAGCATCGCTACGGGTGAGAAAGTCTCATCGTAGTCAACCCCTTGAACTTGTCAAAAACCTTTCGCAACAAGTCGAGCTTTGTAGATAGTTACATTACCATCAGCGTCAGTCTTCTTCTTGAAGATCCATTTATTCTCGATGGCTTGCCGATCATTGGGCAAGTCAACCAAAGTCCATACTTTGTTCTCATACATGGATCCCATCTCAGATTTCATGGCCACAAGCCATTTTGCGGAATCTGGGCTCATCATCACTTCCTCATAGTTCGTAGGTTCGCCATGGTCTAGTAACATGACTTCCAGAATACGATTACCGTACTACTCTGGTGCGGATCTTACTCTGGTTGACCTACGAGGTTCGGTAGTAACTTGATCTGAAGTTTCATGATCAATATCATTAGCTTCCTCACTGATTGGTGTAGTTGTCACAGGAACCGGTTCTTGTGATGAACTACTTTCCAATAAGGGAGCAGGTACAGTTACCTCATCAAGTTCTACTTTCCTCCCACTCACTTCTTTTGAGAGAAACTCCTTCTCTAGAAAGGATCCGAATTTAGCAACAGAAGTCTTGCCTTCAGATCTGTGATAGAAGGTGTACCCAATAGTCTCTTTTGGGTATCCTATTGAGGGAGTCCTGGACTAGGGGGTGTCCGGATGGCCGGACTATCATTGTCCGCCGGACTCCAAGACTATGAAGATACAAGATTGAAGACTTCGTCCCGTGTCCGGATGGGACTTTCCTTGGCGTGGAAGGCAAGCTTGGCAATACGGATATGTAGATCTCCTGCCATTGTAACCGACTCTGTGTAACCCTAGCCCTCTCCGGTGTCTATATAAACCGGAGGGCTTTAGTCCGTAGGACATAACATCCATTACAACAATCATACCATAGGCTAGCTTCTAGGGTTTAGCCTCCTTGATCTCGTGGTAGATCCACTCTTGTAATATACATCATCAATATTAATCAAGCAGGACGTAGGGTTTTACCTCCATCAAGAGGGCCCGAACCTGGGTAAAACATCGTGTCCCTCGTCTCATGTTACCATCCGCCTAGACGCACAGTTCGGGACCCCCTACCCGAGATCCGCCGGTTTTGACACCGACATTGGTGCTTTCATTGAGAGTTCCTCTGTGTCGTCACCGATAGGCTTGATGGCTTCTCCAATCAACAACGCCGTCCGGGGTGAGACTTTTCTCCCCGGACAGATCTTCGTATTCGGCGGCTTCGCACTGTGGGCTAATTCACTTGGCCATCTGGAGTAATTGAAAGCTACGCCCCTGGCCGTCAGGTCAGATTTGGAAGCCTAAACTTCACGGCGGACATCCGATCCATAGCCGAGCGTGCCACACTATCGCAATGGGCACGATCTAGCTCTGCCGCCGGACAGTGCTTTGAAGGCTGCACATGAATCTGCTCTGACCCATAGTTCGGAGCCGATCGCGCAGATCGAGGACGAGTGGCTGGACACCGCCTCGGGAGCTGCAACATCCGCGGCGATGGAGCCGAACACTGACCTTGTCCCCTATAAAACTCGTGACTCTGAGGCGCCGGATTCCCTGCTGGACTCTGAACCTCCTGCGCCCCTGCCAATCGAATCCGATTGGGCGCCGATCACGGAGTTCACCGCTGCGGACATCTTTCAGCACTCACCCTTTGGCGACATCCTAAATTCGCTAAAGCATCTCTCGCTATCTGGAGAGCCCTGGCCGGATTATGGCCAGGATGGTTGGGATACGGACGATGAAGAAATTCAAAGCCCACCCACCACCCACTTTGTAGCCACTGTCGACGATCTAACCGACATGCTAGACTACGACTCCGAGGACACCAGCGCCTACAGGGCACTGGAAGACCACCTCATCATACGATATATACATGGTGGACACCCCAAAAGATGGGGACGACGAAGAAGCAGCGGGGGCAGATTCCTCAAAGAAACAACCCAAGCGTCGGCGTCAACGGCGCCGCTCTAAATCCCGCCACAGCAAGAATGAAGATTCCGGCACCGGAGATAATAACACCCCAGAGGGTGCCGAAGACAACCCCCTCCAGCAAGATTCAGCGCAGGAGGAGGTAGAAGCAAGCCCTCACAAAAGAGCGGCAGACGAAGAGGTCGAGGATGATAATTACATACCTCCCTCCGAAGACGAGGCAAGCCTCAATGACGATGAATTCGTCGTGCCGGAGGATCCCATCGAACAAGAGCGTTTTAAATGCAGGCTTATCGCCACGGCAAATAGCCTAAAGAAAAAGCAGCAGCAGCTTCAAGCTGATCAGGACCTGCTGGCTAACAGATGGACCGAGGTCCTCGCGGCCGAAGAGTACGAACTTGAACGCCCCTCCAAGAGCTACCCAAAACGCAAGTTGCTCCCCCTATTAGAGGAGGAAGCATACATACCTTCATCGCCAACGCACAATACGGCCGACCGACCACCCCGTGGTCGCGATAGAGAGGCATCCAGGCCCTCCATCAAGAACGTACCCCGGCATCGCTCAAAAAGTACGAGGCCACGAGGGAATACGCCGGACTTGCGGGATATATTGGAGGACAAGGCAAGACAATCCAGATCTATCTATGGATCACGTGGGCGCCCCACGACCCACGACGAATACCGTCGAGCCGGATATAACAACTCCGGCCGGGCCGAACACAGCAGACAACGCTCCCTTGAGCTACGTCGTGATATTGCTCAATACAAAGGCGCCGCACACCCGCTATGCTTCACTGACGAAGTAATGGATCATCAAATCCCTGAAGGGTTTAAACCCGTAAACATTGAATCCTACGATGGCACGACAGACCCTGCGGTTTGGATCAAAGATTATCTCCTTCACATCCATATGGCCCGCGGCGACGATCTCCACGCCATCAAGTATCCCCCACTCAAGCTTAAAGGACCAGCCCGGCATTGGCTTAACAGCTTGCCCGCAGAGTCAATTGGGTGTTGGGAAGACCTGGAAGCCGCATTCCTCGACAACTTCCAGGGCACATATGTGCGACCACCAGACGCCGATGACCTAAGCCACATAATTCAGCAGCCAGACGAATCGGCCAGACAGTTCTGGACACGGTTCTTAACAAAGAAAAATCAAATCGTCGACTGTCCGGATGCAGAGGCCCTCGCAGCCTTCAAACATAACATCCGCGACGAGTGGCTAGCCCGGCACCTAGGACAGGAAAAGCCGAAATCCATGGCAGCCCTCACATCATTAATGACCCGCTTCTGTGCGGGAGAGGATAGCTGGCTAGCTCGCAGCAACAACCTCAGCAAAAATGCTGGTAGTCCGGATACTAAGGACCACAATGGCAGGTCGCGTCGAAGCAAAAATAAACGCCGCGTTAACGGCGACGACAAGGAGGATACGGCAGTCAACGCCGGATTTCGAGGCTCTAAACCCGGTCAGCGGAAGAAGCCATTTAAATGAACCACTCCGGGTCCGTCCAATTTGGACCGAATACTCAACCGCTCATGCCAGATACATGGCACCCCCGAAAAGCCAGCTAATCACACCAACAGAGATTGTTGGGTATTCAAGCAGGCAGGCAAGTTAATTGCCGAAAACAATGACAAGGGGCTGCATAGCGACGACGAAGAAGAGACCCGGCTGCCGAATAGTAGAGGACAGAAGGGTTTCCCCCCACAAGTGCGGACGGTAAACATGATATACGCAACCCATATACCCAAGAGGGAGCGGAAGCGTGCACTAAGGGACATATATGCGATGGAGCCAGTCGCCCCTAAGTTCAATCCATGGTCCTCTTGCCCGATCACTTTCGATCGAAGAGACCATCCGACCAGTATCCGCCATGGCGGATTCGCCGCATTGGTTTTAGACCCAATCGTCGATGGATTTCACCTCACGAGAGTCCTGATGGACGGCGGCAGTAGCCTGAACCTACTTTATCAGGATACAGTGCACAAGATGGGCATAGACCCCTCAAGGATTAAACCTACAAAGACGACCTTCAAAGGCGTCATACCAGGTGTTGAGGCCAATTGTACAGGCTCAGTCACACTGGAAGTGGTC
Source organism: Triticum dicoccoides (assembly GCF_002162155.2). Taxonomy (NCBI): domain Eukaryota; kingdom Viridiplantae; phylum Streptophyta; class Magnoliopsida; order Poales; family Poaceae; genus Triticum; species Triticum dicoccoides. The sequence continues at coordinate 172,541,727 of NC_041383.1, forward strand.
TTCGGATCTCCGGATAATTTCCGGAGCGAGGAGTTAATCTTCGACATAGTCCCGTTCCGCAGCGGCTATCACGCTCTGCTCGGACGAACCGCGTTCGCAAAGTTCAACGCGGTGCCGCATTACGCATACCTCAAGCTCAAGATGCCAGGCCCTCGTGGAGTCATCACGGTCAACGGAAATACGGAACGCTCCCTCCGAACAGAGGAACATAGAGCGGCTCTCACGGCAGAAGTACAGAGCAGCCTTCTACGGCAATTTTCGAGTCCGGCCGTTAAACGGCCGGACACGGCCAAACGCGCCCGGAGCAACATCAACCAAGACCACCTGGCACGTTCAGAGCACGCGTAGCAATGTGGCCCCAACCCCAGCCCTCGCATGATTGCAAGACCAACCCTCCGCGTACATCATTACGCTCTGGAGATACCATGGGCCTAGGGGGAGGGGCACGACCACAACAGACCCAGAGTGCGGCTCGACCACACCAGGGGCTCACAAGTGTGTCGCTCTTTTTTATTTTTTCCTTGTATACACAGGACTCCATTCACCAGAGGCCCTGTCCGGCGGCGAACCTGCCGAACTCACGATGCAACAGCCAGGGAGGGAAAAAGGCTGCGACGAACAATCAGGTGGTCTCCATTACGAGCATTAAATTTTATTATATACACCAGTCCGCAGCCCACCCCTGGAGGGGGACATATTTACTTAGTCCAATCCCTTGCTTACCGCACTATTTGTATCATTCCGCACTCATAGCAGAACTCCTTGAATAAATAATGCAGCACTTTTTGCCTGTAATTGCATTACTTTACATATATGTTCACTAATGACATCTTGCACCCGTATATTTTGGTACGGCCGAATACACCAGGGGCTTATGTTCCTCGCATTATGGTGTGATAAGTCCGAACACTTTCACAAGTGCGGCACCCCGAACTTATAGCATTATATGAATCGGCTCCGAATCATGTCTTGGGTCAATAGTTGGGTTTGCCCAGCTCCCACGTTTTGGTACCTTACGTTCCGTTCTGTCGGCTAAGGTGGCACTGGGAGAACCACTGCGATTGCGCCCCGGTTGAGCTGGGCGAGCGCCTCAGTGGAGAAAGCTAAAACTGACTGTCATGATGAGGCGAGAGACTGGTCGCTGTTCGAGAGGTCTTTTCGAGTCCTTAAAGACTTATGCCGCTTCAAGCGAAGAACCGGATAATGTCCGGCCAAGGCGTGGATAGCGCCCCGAACTCGGTCTTCCGAATACTAGGGGCTTCGCCGAAATTTAAAATTATAGAATTCTATGGCTAAGTGAGAGTGTTCAAGCATTATAAGTCCGGTTGCCTTGTTCGTTGTGTTGAGCGCGTCCCTAGATGGACCCAAAAATGGGAACAAGAGTGCTCAAGTTTATCCCGAACACCCCAGCACTCGTGGCATGGGGGCTGAAGCCGACGACTTGCCATCTCTCAGATTTTATAAACGGCCGCACAGAAGGTAATATTTTAAATTAAACAAGCGTTGCTTAGCGCATATGAACAAAGTTTTCAGCGCACATGATAACACATAGCGAGTTTACTCAATAATTACATCTCTGGGGCACTCATCCGCAATCTTGCGGGCACCCTTCAGGACAGTCTTATAGTACATCTCGGGCATACGATACTCCTTGCCCGCTGGCGGCGCGTCAGTGATAAGCTTCTCCGCATCCAGCCTGCCCCAGTGCACCTTTGCGCGGGCAAGGGCCCGACGAGCACCTTCAATACAGGCGGAGCGCTTGATGACCTCCACCCAGGGGCACGCATCCACCAGCCGCCGCACGAGGCCAAAGTAGCTCCCAGGCATGGCCTCTCCAGGCCACAGCCGGACTATGATGCCCTTCATGGCCTCCTCAGCTACCTTGTGGAGCTCGACCAGCTGCTTCAGCTGGTCGCTAGGGGGCACCGGATGGCCGGCCTCAGCGTACTGAGACCAGAAGACCTTCTCCGTTGAGCTCCCCTCCTCGCCACGGTAGAATGCGGCGGCATCGGACACACTGCGAGGCAGATCTGCAAACGCCCCTGGAGAGCTCTGAATTCGGGTAAGTGTCAGGTAGTTTACATTAACATGCTTGCTTTGCATGAAAAATGCCTTACCGCCGCTATTTTCTTCACATCCTCAACCTCCTGAAGGGCCTTACGGGCCTCGGCCTTGGCAGACTTGGCACTTTCGAGAGCCGAGGCGAGCTCGGACTCTCGAGTCTTTGAGTCGCGCTCCAAACTCTCATGTTTTTCCATGAGAGCCTGGAGCTCTTGCCGCACCTCCGCCACCCGCGCCTCCTGCTTCTCTCGCTCTGCCCGTTCCGCAGCCGCATTATGTTCGGCCGCAGACACAGCCTCCTTCAGGATTGCCACCTCGTTCGTGGCCCCTGCAGTACCCATGTTATCCTTGTTATTTTTATTGCAACCTAAATCCTTTTTGTAAGGTAATTATTCAAGGTGGTGTTACTCACCTTCTTTGTCCTCGAGCTGCTTCTTGGCACGGCCGAGCTCTTGCTCGGACCGCTCGAGATCCTGCTTCAATGCACCGACCTCCACAGTCAGTGCGGCAGAGGTCAGCGGCGCAGCCTGCAAACCCATATTGACATATATTTTAGCAACCCTGCGTATATCTTTTTTGGATCCTCAGTCCGGCTTTTCTTTCCGAACACCGAACCAAGCATCAGGGGCTACTGTCTATGCGGTATTACATTACATAATTTTAACTTCTTACCTCAAAGCCTGTTAAAAGGCTACTGCAGGCTTCGGTCAGCCCGCTCTTGGCGAACTGAACCTTCTGAATCACCGCACTCATGATAGTGCGGTGTTCTTCCTCGATGGAAGCGCCTTTGAGCGCCTCCAACAAGTTGTCCGGCGCCTCCGGTTGGACGGGGGTTGCCGGTGTCACGGTCTTGCCCTTCTTTCGAAGGGGCCGCCTGCCGGACTCCGGAACCACTGCGGGTTCCGGCGTGGAGTCCGGCGCAAAGTCCGGGAGGCTGCCTTGCGGCGCCTCCGGAGCCTCCTCCCGATGGGTCCCTTCCTGGGATCCCACCTCGGCGTCCTCGGCGGCGCGAGGGGAAGAGGCAGTCGGGATGGAATCTACATCTGACGGAGCCAACGACCCGCTCGACGAAGCGGGGAGATCATCATCGGCCGGACTGCAGGCAGTATGCGGCATTAGAAGGACGCTATGTGACATGAAAAGAAATTATAAGTTACTCAGGGATCCGGATACGTACGATCTTGCCGGAGGCCTGGCCCTTGAAGGCCACTCTTCGCCGCCAACGTTGGCGTTGGCGGAGCTGTCCGGGGGAATAGTCCTTCCCCTCTTGGACCATTCGGCCTCCCCTATTGGGGAAGCCTTCCTCTTCCTCTCTCCCTCCTCTGGGAGAGAGTTTTCTTCCTCCTCCTCATCTTCGGGGGAGGAGTCCGCCTCGGAGTCGTCGGACACCTGAAAACGGGAACTCTTTCGAGTACCCGTGGCCACCTTCTTGGCCTTCTTCTCCGGCACCACATGTGGTGCCGGAACCAGCAGCCCCGCTAGACGGGCGTCTACTGGGTTTTCTGGCATGGGAGCCAGGCAGACGAGCTGCTCGGCCTTCTTCATCCAGTCCTGTCAAAGGAAAAGGGAGATTGAAACTCGCTTAGGGTCGAACTATTAACAATAAGTGTCCTGTAAAGGGGTAGAATCACTTACCTCGTCAGCTGGACACTGCGAGTGAAATCCGCGATCTTCCGTCGCGGATGCGGGGGCTTCGGCACCCTTAAACAGCACCCTCCAGGCGCCTTCGTACGTCGTGTCGAAGAGCCCGCTCAACGCCTGGTGCTGTGCCGGATCAAACTCCCACAGGTTGAAAGCCCGTTCTTGGCATGGGAGAATCCGGCGGACGAGCATGACTTGGACCACATTAACAAGCCTGAGCTTCTTGTTCACCAGCTTCTGGATACAGGCTTGGAGTCCCGTCAGCTCCTTCGAACTACCCCATAGCAAGCCCTTCTCTTTACAGGAGGTGAGCTGCACAGGGATACCAGATCTGAACTTGGGGGCCGCCGCCCACGTAGGGTCGCGCGGCTCAGTGATGTAGAACCACCCCGACTGCCACCCCTTGACGGACTCCACGAAGGCCCCTTCGAACCAGAGGACGTTGGGCATCTTGCCCAACATGGCGCCTCCGCACTCCTCCTGCGTGCCCTTCACTACCTTCGGCTTGACATTGAAGGTCTTGAGCCACAAGCCGAAGTGGGGCTGGATGCAGAGGAAGGCCTCACACACGACGATAAATGCCAAGATGTTGAGGATGAAGTTCGGCGCCAGATCGTGGAAATCCAGGCCGTAGTAGAACATGAGCCCCCGGACAAAGGGGTGAAGTGGAAAGCCCAGTCCGCGGAGGAAGTGGGGAAGGAATACGACCCTCTCATGGGGCCTGGGGGTGGGGATGAGCTGCCCCTCGTCGGGCAGCCGGTGCGCGATGTCGCCAGAAAGGTATCCGGCGCTGCGCAGTTTTGTGATGTGCTCCTCCTTAACGGTGGAGGCCAACCACTTGCCTCCCGCTCAGGACATGGTCGGAGAAGGTCGAGACGAGATGCGCGAACTTGGGCGCTGGAGCTCGGGTGCGCGGAGATGGATAAGCAAAGGAGGAAGAAGGCGTAGGTGAAAAGGTGGATCCTTATCCCCTTATATATATAGGCGGACGAAGACTATGCGTCCCCACCGGCCTAGTAAAACTCGCTTATCTCCCAAGCGCCACTATCAATGGCGCGGTTGGGTTGCCCACGTCCGTATTGATGAGAATCCCGGAATAAGGGGAACACGATCTCTGCTTCGACAAGACGTGCCAAGGAAACCGCTTCGCTAAACGCGCTGAGGTGGTATAATAAAAAACGATTCAAGTAAAGGCTTGGTAGTGGTGTGACGTCATGCCGCAAAATACGTCAGCAGATTGAACTAGTGTACATATTATTCTCTCTACGGTGGAATGTGGAATTTATTTTGCAGAGTCGGACACTATCCTGGTGTTCACAATCTTCTATGGATTATTCGGAGGAGGAACCCGCCTTGCAATGCCGAACATTATGCGCGCCGGACTCATCGTCATTGAAGCCAGGTTCAGGGGCTACTGAGGGAGTCCTGGACTAGGGGGTGTCCGGATGGCCGGACTATCATCGTCCGCCGGACTCCAAGACTATGAAGATACAAGATTGAAGACTTCGTCCCGTGTCCGGATGGGACTTTCCTTGGCGTGGAAGGCAAGCTTGGCAATACAGATATGTAGATCTCCTACCATTGTAACCGACTCTGTGCAACCCTAGCCCTCTCCGGTGTCTATATAAACCGGAGGGCTTTAGTCCGTAGGACATAACATCCATTACAACAATCATACCATAGGCTAGCTTCTAGGGTTTAGCCTGCTTGATCTCGTGGTAGATCCACTCTTGTAATATACATCATCAATATTAATCAAGTAGGACGTAGGGTTTTACCTCCATCAAGAGGGCCCAAACCTGGGTAAAACATCGTGTCCCTCGTCTCCTGTTACCATCCGCCTAGACGCACAGTTCGGGACCCCCTACCCGAGATCCGCCGGTTTTGACACCGACACCTATGAAGACACATTTCTCCGATTTGGGTTCAAGCTTATCTGGTTGAAGTTTCTTCACATAAGCATCGCAGCCCCAAACTTTAAGAAACGACAACTTTGGTTTCTTGCCAAACCACAGTTCATAAGGCGTCGTCTCAACGGATTTTGATGGTGCCCTATTTAACGTGAATGCGACCGTCCCTAAAGCATAACCCCAAAACGATAGTGGTAAATCAGTAGGAGACATCATAGATCGCACCATATCTAGTAAAGTACGATTACGACGTTCGGACACACCATTTCGTTGTGGTGTTCCGGGTGGCGTGAGTTGCGAAACTATTCCACATTGTTTCAAATGTAAACCAAACTCGTAACTCAAATATTCTCTTCCACGATCAGATCGTAGAAACTTTATTTTCTTGTTACGATGATTTTCCACTTCACTCTGAAATTGTTTGAACTTTTCAAATGTTTCAGACTTGTGTTTCATTAAGTAGATATACCCATATCTGCTCAAATCATCTGTGAAGGTGAGAAAATAGCGATATCCGCCGCGAGCCTCAACATTCATTGGACCACATACGTCAGTATGTATGATTTCCAACAAGTCTGTTGCTCGCTCCATAGTTCCGGAGAACGGCGTTTTAGTCATCTTGCCCATGAGGCATGGTTCGCAAGTACCAAGTGATTCATAATCAAGTGGTTTCAGAAGTCCATCAGTATGGAGTTTCTTCATGCGCTTTACACCAATATGACCCAAACGACAGTGCCACAAATAAGTTGCACGATCATTATCAACTCTGCGTCTTTTGGCTTCAACATTATGAATATGTGTATCACTACTATCGAGATTTAATAAAAATAGACGACTCTTCAAGGGTGCATGACCATAAAAGATATTACTCATATAAATAGAACAACCATTATTCTCTGATTTAAATGGATAATTGTCTCACATCAAACAAGATCCAGATATAATGTTCATGCTCAATGCTGGCACCAAATAACAATTATTCAGGTCTAAAACTAATCCCGAAGGTAGATGTAGAGGTAGCGTGCCGACCGCGATCATATCGACTTTGGAACCATTTCCCACGTGCATCGTCACCTCGTCCTTAGCCAATCTTCGCTTAATCCGTAGTCCCTGTTTCGAGTTGCAAATATTAGCAATAGAACCAGTATCAAATACCCAGGTGCTACTGCGAGCATTAGTAAGGTACACATCAATAACATGTATATCACATATACCTTTGTTCACCTTGCCATCCTTCTTATCTGCCAAATACTTGGGGCAGTTCCACTTCCAGTGTCCAGTCTGCTTGCAGTAGAAGCACTCAGTCTCAGGCTTAGGTCCAGATTTGGGTTTCTTCTCTTGAGCAGCAACTTGTTTGCTGTTCTTTTTGAAGTTCCCCTTCTTCTTCCCTTTACCCTTTTTCTTGAAACTGGTGGTCTTATTGACCATCAACACTTGATGCTCCTTCTTGATTTCTACCTCCGCAGCTTTTAGCATTGCGAAGAGCTCGGGAATAGTCTTGTCCAGCCCTTGCATATTATAGTTCATCACGAAGCTCTTGTAGCTTGGTGGCAGTGATTGAAGAATTCTGTCAATGACACTATCATCAGGAAGATTAACTCCCAGGTGAATCAAGTGATTATTATACCCAAACATTTTGAGTATATGTTCACTGACCTAACTATTCTCCTCCATCTTGTATCTATAGAACTTATTGGAGACTTCATATCTCTCAATCCGGGCATTTGCTTGAAGTATTAACTTCAACTCCTGGAACATCTCATATGCTCCATGACGTTCAAAACGTCGTTGAAGTCCCGGTTCTAAGCCGTAAAGCATGGCGCACTGAACTATCGAGTAGTCATCAGCTTTGCTCTGCCAGACGTTCTTAACGTCGTCAGTTGCATCTGCAGCAGGCCTGGCACCCAGCGGTGCTTCCAGGACGTAATTCTTCTATGCAACAATGAGGATAATTCTCAAGTTACGGACCCAGTCCGTGTAATTGCTACCATCATCTTTCAACTTAGCTTTCTCAAGGAACGCATTGAAATTCAACGGAACAACATCACAAGCCATCTATCTACAACAAACATGGACAAGCAAAATACTATCAGGTACTAAGTTCATGATAAATTTAAGTTCAATTAATCATATTACTAAAGAACTCCCACTTAGACAGACATCTCTCTAGTCATCTAAGTGATCACGTGATCCAAATTAACTAAACCATGTCCGATCATCACGTGAGATGGAGTAGTTTTCAATGGTGAACATCACTATGTTGATCATATCTACTATATGATTCACGTTCGACCTTTTGGTCTCCGTGTTCCGAGGCCATATCTGTATATGCTAGGCTCGTCAAGTTTAACCTGAGTATTCCGCGTGTGCAACTGTTTTGCACCTGTTGTATTTGAACGTAGAGCCTATCACACCCGATCATCACGTGGTGTCTCAGCACAAAGAACTTTCGCAACGGTGCATACTTAGGGAGAACACTTCTTGATAATTAGTGAGAGATCATCTTAAAATGCTACCGTCAATCAAAGCAAAATAAGATGCATAAAGGATAAACATCACATGCAATCAATATAAGTGATATGATATGGCCATCATCATCTTGTGCTTGTGATCTCCATCTCCGAAGCACCGTCGTGATCACCATCGTCACCGGCGCGACACCTTGATCTCCATCGTAGCGTCGTTGTCATTACGCCATCTATTGCTTCTATGACTATCGCTACCGCTTAGTGATAAAGTAAAGCAATTATAGGGCGCTTGCATTTCATACAATAAAGCGACAACCATATGGCTCCTACCAGTTGCCGATAACTCGGTTACAAAACATGATCATATCATACAATAAAATATAGTATCACGTCTTGACCATATCACATCACAACATGCCCTGCAAAAACAAGTTAGGCGTCCTCTACTTTGTTGTTGCAAATTTTACGTGGCTGCTACGGGCCGAGCAAGAACTGTTCTTACCTACGCATCAAAACCACAACGATAGTTCGTCAAGTTAGTGTTGTTTTAACCTTCGCAAGGACTGGGCGTAGCCACACTGGGTTCAACAAAAGTTGGAGAAACAGAGACCTGCCAGCCACTTGTGTGCAAAGCACGTCGGTAGAACCAGTCTCGCGTAAGCGTACGCGTAATGTCGGTTCGGGCCGCTTCATCCAACAATACCGCCGAACCAAAGTATGACATGCTGGTAAGCAGTATGACTTGTATCGCCCACAACTCACTTGTGTTCTACTCGTGCATATAACATCTACGCATAAAACCAGGCTCGGATGCCACTGTTGGGGAACGTAGTAATTTCAAAAAAATTCCTACGCACAAGCAAGATAATGGTGATGCATAGCAATGAGAGGGGAGAGTGTGTCCGTGTACCCTCGTAGACCGAAAGCGGAAGCATTAGCACAACTCGGTTGATGTAGTCGTATGTCTTCACGGCCCGACCGATCAAGCACCGAAACTACGACATCTCCGATTTCTTGCACACGTTCAGCTCGATGACGTCCCCCATACTCCGATCCAGCAAAGTGTCGAGGGAGAGTTCCGTCAGCACGACGGCATGGTGACGATCTTGATGTTCTACCGTCGCAGGGCTTCGCCTAAGCACCGCTACAATATTATCGAGGAGAACTATGGTGGAGGGGGCCGCCGCACACGACTAAGAGATCAAGAGATCAATTATTGTGTCTATGGGGTGCCCCTCCCCCGTATATAAAGGAGTGGAGGACGGGGCCAGCCAAGGGGGGTGGTGCGCCTTAGGGGGGAGTCCAACTCCCACCGGGAGTAGGATTCCCCCCTTTTCTATTAGGAGAGGGAGAGGGAAGGAAGAGGGAGGAGGGAGGAAGGAAAGGGGCGGCCGGCCCCCCTCCCAATTCAGATTGGGCTTGGGGGGGGCCCTCCCTTGCTCCTTTTCCCTCCTTTCCACTAAGGCCCAATAAGGCCCATATACCTCCCGGGGGGTTCCGATAACCTCCCGGAGCTCCGGTATTGTCCCAATCTCACCCGGAACCTTTCCGGTGTCCAAATATAGTCGTCCAATATATCAATCTTTATGTCTCGACCATTTCGAGACTCCTCATCATATCCGTGATCATATCCGGGACTCCGAACAACCTTCGGTACATGAAAACTCATAAACTCATAATAAAATTGTCAAGGAAACCTTAAGCATGCGGACCCTACGGGTTCGAGAACTATGTAGACATGACCGAGACACGTTACCGGTCAATAACCAATAGCATAACCTGGATGCTCATATTGGCTCCTACATATTCTACGAAGATCTTTATCGGTCAAACCGCATAACAACATACGTAGCTCCCTTTGTCACCGGTATGTTACTTGCCCGAGATTTGATCGTCGGTATCCTAATACCTAGTTCAATCTCGTTACCGGCAAGTCTCTTTACTCGTTATGTAATGCATCATTCCGTAACTAACTCATTAGCTACATTGCTTGCAAGGCTTATAGTGATGTGCATTACCGAGAGGGCCCAGAGATACCTCTCCGACAATCGGAGTGACAAAACCTAATCTCGAAATATGCCAACTCAACATGTACCTTTGGAGACACCTGTAGAGCTCCTTTATAATCACCCAGTTACGTTGTGACGTTTGGTAGCACACAAAGTGTTCCTCCGGTAAACAGGAGTTGCATAATCTCATAGTTGTAGGAACATGTATAAGTCATGCAGAAAGCAATAGCAACATACTAAACGATCAAGTGCTAAGCTAACGGAATGGGTCATGTCAATCACATCATTCTACTAATGATGTGATCCCGTTAATCAAATGACAACTCATGTCTATGGTTAGGAAACATAACCATCTTTGATTAATGAGCTAGTCTAGTAGAGGCATACTAATGACATTATGTTTGTCTATGTATTCACACATATATCATGTTTCCGGTTAATACAATTCTAGCATGAATAATAAACATTTATCATGATATAAGGAAATAAATAATAACTTTATTATTGCCTCTAGGGCATATTTTCTTTAGGTTCCATCAAGATGAAGATGACCACCATTTGGTATTTCCCACCTCACTTACACCACATGAGTGGAATGACAAAGGTAACAAAGGTGACGGTGATGCGCTAGTCCCACTAGTGAACATTCTTGACATTGCTTGCTTGCATGATGTTGATCCACCTATTTCCATGATTCATGCTAGTGCGACTTCCTCATGTGATGATTTCTTGACCATTTATGATGAGTATGATGATTCTCATGTGGAGTCTATTAGTTGTGATGTAATGTTACATAGGATTTCTTGTGACAATTCCCTTGGTCACATGTTGATAATCCGCTTGACTTGTCATATGCTATGCATGAGATCAACCATATGTCTTATTGCAATCTCTTCATAGTGACTATGCATATGCCATTAAAATAAACCCAATTTGCACATATGGCATAAATGACAAGCCCATGGTTATTGGCATTTGTTTTTCTTATGATGATATTGATATGCTCCCTTTGCATCATTTATCTCATATGCCATGCCATGCCCACCTAGCTTCGGATATGCATTGTTTTGGATGTTGTCCATTTTCTCCATATAATGTTTCCAATGTTGTTCATGAGGAGACCCCCATAGTTTCCTCATACATGTTAGGAAATTTTGATCCATCCCATCCATTGCATGATCCCAATAATTATGTGCACCATATGTTTCCCATGAATGAAAATGCTATTGATGTGCCATATAATTGTATGCTCAATTTGCATCCCCATTGTGTTATACATAACAACTATTCTTTCATGATGGATGACATGTTCTTATACCATGCGTCAAATTTCTTTGAGCGATGTTTATCTTGTGCTAATTCACATGTGCACATACACATCATGATGGATGGTGTGTACATTTACCACGCGCACAATTTCTTTGGTTTGTGTCTCTTTTGTGTAGGTACCCATGAATACTTGTCAACCTCGAATCCCACGAGTTGACAAAACGAGCTCTAGAGAGCAATGATGACTTGGGATCCCATGGATTGTTTTTCCCACCGCTCTCTTCGCACCAAGACTTCGCACATTTATTCTACATGGCTCTCACATGGTTATGGCTTATTGTCCATTGTGACTCATTTGCCCATATTGCCATGTTTACTTTGCATGATATGATCATTCCTATTCCTTTGCCATGCACTTGTGACCCATGCTTTGCATTACACATGATGATTGATTCTAGTACTTGTATGTGTATTTGCAAGCTTGGTGGAGATAGTGCTTGTTATTGCCATGTTCCATTTGTGACCCATTCCTGTGATGATACTATATTCTTGCTTTGTGTTCGTGCTTGCGATATGTCATGTGCATTGTCTATGCCTATTATTTGTTCACATGGCATGATTGCCATGCTTTCCTCTAGTGTGTTGCATCTTCGCTCCACTAGTTTGCATGACATGATTGATATGCTTGCTTGTGTTGCATCATCCATGATTCATACTTGCTCATTTCATGCGGTTGATGACAATCATCTACATGCTTTGCACATGATTGTTATTGCTCCTTGTCACATCTCTCCATGTGTTGCCTCTCTCATGCTAGATGATTTGACATGTATTGAGTGCAACAATGCTTTTAGTCTTACTCATAAGATTACGCCCTTAGCATTTTAGCATATATTTGGAGATTTTGACATAATTCTTGTGAAACATGCTTGTCTTACTTCTCTGCACCATATACCTAGTGCCATGAATATCGCCCTTGTTGCATCATATTATTCATGCACTTTTGCTTCTAATGGTTATGTGCAAGAGAAGAGAACCATCATGACGGATGATGTGTTTATCTACCATGCGCATACGTTCTTTGTTTTGTTGTGTGCATGTGTAGGATACTTGGACTTTGTGTCGACTCCACTTCACGTGAGTTGACCATTCAAGCTCTTGAGAGCGAGCCTTATACATTCTACCATGACTCGCTTCTACACCGCATTTGCTTCCACTTCGGCATTGTGAAGAATGCACAAGGACACGCCTTCAAGGTGACATCCTTCTTGAGTTTGGATATTGTGGATCATACTTCATGTGTTGCTTGCACCATTTGCTTGCATGTTCGAGATATTGCTTTCACCCATGATTGCCACATTTCCATGCTTCATGATATATGTACCTTGTGTGTTGCATCCAATTCTTGGACTACTTGCTCCTATCATATGTTTGGTTGCAACAATATCACTTCTTCACATATGCTATGTCCCATTGCTTGTCACATGCTTGACTTGATTGCCTCACACATGATGAACAATTTCTCTTCTATTGTGCTGAGTGCCACACTATATTCACTACACCCTATGCACATTATGCTTGGATTGTCTTGCCCTTGACCCATGTGTTTAGACACTTCATTTTATTTGGTGTTGTGAATGATTCCTATGCCTACCATAGACCTTTCTTTGAGCATTTTGCCCATGTTTGCTATGACCTTGAGGTAGATGCTTATTCACTTGTCCAACATATTTGCATCACTACCTCACACTTACATGCTTGTCCCCATGATATCTTTGCTTGTGCTCGATTGATATGCTTACATGCCATGGCACAATCCTTTGTCACACCATATGCTTTGCATGTTGATGACACTTGTTTGGTGAATCACCTCTTGAATGCTTGGTTTTGCCCTAACGCTAAGCACATTTGTTTTTCCAAGTGTTTGTTGTCTTTGCCCCTTTTGAAGGAATCACTAGATGGTGTGACATTGGAGGGTGCCCTTTCCGAGCTTGAAGATGATGGGTACTTGGTGATCGTCCACTCCCACACGGCGAAGCCATCCCTTTCCCATGGTGATTCAATCCGAGATCGGATCTTTCCCAAGGGGGAGGGGATGATGCGGAGCATCCTACGGTCTTCTCCTTGTACACCTTCATAGCACCTCAAGCCCCAAGTGGACCTACCGGACTTAAGGTGAACCCACTCCTCTTCGAGATTTACATGAATATATCCATTGGACTTGGTTGCTACCTCACCATGGAACATTGTGCATCATTAGGTACAAGGGCAACCGCCACCAAGCAGCTAGGAAGCTTCCCGGAGGACAAGGAGAAGGACCCCAAGACCCAAGAGCTGACCGGAAGCATCAAGATGAAGAAAAGGAAGCGTGTAGAAATTGCACCACCGGACAGTCCAGTCTCCACAGCGGACAGTCCGGTCACACTACAATTGCACTACCGGATAGCCCAGTCCCCACAGCGGACAATTCGGTGGCACACAAAAATGTGTCTATCCTCACCGGACTGTCCGGTCCTTACCACCGGACTGTCCGGTAGGCCCAGTTTCACTACGAATTGGGCTAAAAAGCCCGTGTTACCATTGAGGCCTGTACCCTTTCGTCCCTAGACTATATATTCCGTGCTCCTCTCAGTTTTTAGGGTTAGCTAAGATTAGAACTAGACATTAGAGCTTAGCTCATGTATCTTCCCTTATGGGTTTCCTCTTGAGGGAGAAGACTCCATGGAGTTCAAGGCGTCCATTAGAGAAGATCCTTAGGGTTTCAAGACCTCCTTGAGGGAAGGATCTATCTAGATCATCAAGACCTCATCTCCTTTGGATTTGGGATGACTTTACCTTGTATCTTTCCCTTTGTTGTTCTTGTACCTTTGTGGATCTTGTGTGATTGTGAGTCTAGTGGATGTGTGATTGGACTTGTTCTTGAGTGTTTTCTTCTTGTGATTTCCCCTCTTGTTCTTCGTGTTCTTCGCGTTCTCCGTGGATTCCCCTCCAATTCTTGAAAGATCTACGCTTAGGGTCTCCACCCTTCAACAACACCTATATACATGGTAATGAATTATATTTTCTAATATCCCTATTTCTTTAATAGATTTAGCTTGGCACCTTTTGATGCCATTTTTGTATATGTAATGCATCCATAAGTGGACTAGTTTCTTAATGTTTTGTGGGGTTATTTTATCCAATCCATAATGTTAGACATATTTAGAAGGTAAATCATTATTATTCTATGAGACTAATGATATTTGTTTACCTTCGACTAATGCCATTTGTTTACCTCCTACTGTGGGATGGATCAAAGTAAATGTACATGGGAGTTCTGATGGAGATTACACATAGTCAAGGCTTGGGTTATAACTTTTGTGGTGATGTTTTAGTTGTAGCTGGAAAGTTTTCTTCTATTGCAGAAGAAGCGAAGGTGGTAGCCTAAATACTATTGTTGTCAAATAAAAATCATTTATTCATTGTTTTGCTAATCATTTTAAAAGGTTAAATTTGTGGAGTAAAACACTAATTTTATGCAATATTTCCTGCGTCAATGCGCGGGGAATCATCTAGATTTTTAAAAATTCAGGAACTAGTACAATCTTATGGGGGTCATGTTTTTAATTGACTTACATGTCTTGCATCATCATTGACAAACAATTCTTGTAACTAAGTAGATGGGTTTTGATTGGTGGAGAATGGACGGTGATTCTTAAGACCTAGTTCTCACTCGGTTATGTATTAGTGTTTTCTCTTTTCTTAGTCGAAATACATGCTCATGGGTGTGTCTTTAAATTAACCTCTAACTCTACACACAAAATAACCAAACAAGCATTAGGAATTATGAAGGATAAATTACCCTTTTTGAAATTGGTAGGGAAGGTGCTAGGAATAAATTATTTTTAATGACGTTTTACAACTGTTAGGTAGACATTGAATTGAAGAACAATGATAAATAATTAACAAAAAACAATGATAAATAAAAAGAAAGATTGTAGCTAGTGGCTTTATAATTCCATGTGGAAAATAGTTATCTTGGCATATTAAGTTTATGCATGTAGCGTATCGTTGATGAAGTGTGTTGAAACATGGTTAATGTCCTATGACCCGGCCAAATAGAATCAATGCATTTGATTTATTAGAAGGTACTTATGTCTTTCCCTTCGTATTCTAACAAAGTGTTTAATTAACTTCATCTATATGATGTTACGAATTATTACTATTGACTTGCGAGGAGCTAAGAGCTTTGGTGTTTGTTTCCAGTTTTGGTTTATTTCTGTGTGTTAAGTTGTTTTGCATGTTCTAAGCAACCATCATCGAGTTTGAACATGTAGGACCTTGAAGTATGTCTAGAGGGGGGGGGTGATTAGACTACTTGACCAATAAAAACTTAACCTTTTCCCAATTTTAGAGTTTGGCAGATTTTAGCTACTTTAGGACAAGTCAAGCAATCATCACACAATTCAAGCAAGCATGCAAAGAGTATATAGGCAGCGGAAAGTAAAGGGAAGGGTTTGGAGGATTCAAACGCAATTGGAGACACGGATGTTTTTGGCGTGGTTCCGATAGGTGGTGCTATCGTACATCCACGTTGATGGAGACTTCAACCCACGAAGGGTAACGGCTGCGCGAGTCCACGGAGGGCTCCACCCACGAAGGGTCCACGAAGAAGCAACCTTGTCTATCCCACCATGGCCGTCGCCCATGAAGGACTTGCCTCACTAGTGGTAGATCTTCACGAAGTAGGCGATCTCCTTGCCCTTACAAACTCCTTGGTTCAACTCCACAATCTTGTCGGAGGCTCCCAAGTGACACCTAGCCAATCTAGGAGACACCACTCTCCAACAAGTAACAAATGGCGCGTTGATGATGAACTCCTTGCTCTTGTGCTTCAAATGATAGTCTCCCCAACACTCAACTCTCTCTCAATGGGTTTGGATCTGGTGGAAAGAAGATTTGAGTGGAAAGCAACTTGGGGAAGGCTAGAGATCAAGATTCATATGGTAGGAATGGAATATCTTGGCCTCAACACATGAGTAGGTGGTTCTCTCTCAGAAATGGTAAGTTGGAAGTGTAGGTTCGTTCTGATGGCTCTCTCCACGAGTGAAGAGGAGGTGGAGGGGTATATATAGCCTCCACACAAAATATAACCGTTACACACAATTTACCAAACTCGGTGGGACCGAATTGTTAAACTCGGTCGGACCGATTTAGTAAACCTAGTGACCGTTAGTGATTTTCGGTGGGACTGACATGCATCTCGGTGAGACCGATTCGGTTAGGGTTAGGGCATAACGTAATCTCGATAAGACCGATTACACAAACTCGGTGAGACCGATTTTGGTAATAAGCTTTCCAGAGAGTTGGTCAGGTAAACTTGGTGGGACCGATTTGCTCTTTTTGGTGAGACCGAAATGTTACAAAAAGGAAACAGAGAGTTTACATTGCAATCTCGGTGGGACCGATCGCTCACTTCGGTTAGACCGAAACGTTACGAAGGGAAACAGAGAGATTGCAACCCCATCTCGGTGAGACCGAGATCCCTATCGGTAAGACCGATTTGCTTAGGGTTTGTGGCAGTGGCTATGACTTTTGGAATCGGTGGCGCCGGATAGGAAGTTTCGGTGTGACCGATATTGGCTATGAGTTTAGGTCATTTGTGGATGTGGGAAAGTAGTTGAGGGTTTTGGAGCATATCACTAAGCACATGAAGCAAGAGGCTCATTAAGCAACACCTCATCCCTCCTTGATAGTATTGGCTTTTCCTATAGACTCAATGTGATCTTGGATCACTAAAATGTAAAATGAAGAGTCTTGAGCTTTTGAGCTTGAGCCAATCCTTTGTCCTTGGTATTTTGAGGGATCCACTTTCATCATCCATGCCATGCCATTCACTGAGCTTTCCTGAAATAATAGTCTTGGAATAGCATTAGCTCAATGAGCTATATGTTGTTATTAATTATCAAAACCACCTAGGGATAGTTGCACTTTCAGAACATATGTATCAACTCATTGCAATAAAGATCTTTGGGCCACCAATAGAAGAAATCTTTACATCCTTGGCCTTCATACCTAATGGTGAAACTTATGAAAACAATCTGAGTCTATTCGGTATGATGCATAGTAAACAATTCATAGGTGGTGACACGGAGGATGTGTACCAACATGTGCATCTATTGATGAAATGTGCGTGATGTTTAAATTAAATGCCTTTATTTATGATGAAATGAAACTCAAGTTTTTTTCCAAACATTAGCCACCAAAGCCAAAGGATGGCAATTTACTCACCCCGCGAATACTTTTGACACTTGGAAAAAATATCCATCGCCTTCTCAACTCACTTCAATGTAGAGAAGGAATCTTATGGGGCAAGGTGCATGATTGTTAAATTTAATCAACAAACAAGTGAAAAGTCATATTAAGGCTTATCAAAGGTATTGTATATTAATTGATAATTGTCCTCATCCTAATTACCACTATGGTTGGTGTTGCATATTTTTATGGAAGACTAGATGTTGCACTTTCGAATGAGCTATATGTTGTTATTAATTACCAAAACCACCTAGGGATAGTTGCACTTTCGATCTACCCCTTTTTGGTAATTGATGACAACATATAGATCAAATCTTTGACTAATGATAATAAGATTGAATAACATCGTCGCTTTGAGAAGTATGTGATAAGCAAGAGCTCCCCCTAAATTTGTGCATGGGTTAAGATTTGCTTTGGACTGCAAATGCACAATGAATTAGGCTCATGGGTTACTCTTCCATGTCACATACATCTTGGTGGAGCGCTCAAAATAATAAACAAAGAATACATGCACTCATCACCAAGCATAGTGAATGATCACATAAGATAGATAGGATAATATCAAGCATGCATAAGTGTAGCTTATGATCAAACACATGATCATCAATGTCTCACAGGCATAGTATCTCGACCAAAAGCAAACAAAGTTTGAGAAACCACCAAATAAAGCAAGAGAGAATAAAAGCAACACTCTCTCTCGAAGCCTATGATCTATACATTTTTCTCCCCCTTTGGCAACAAGTTACCAAAAAGTTCATAGAAAATGCATAGTGCTAGATCGTCTCTCAGGCTTGATCTTCTGGTGGTGGTGTCCTGATGGCTCCTTGGACGAAGGCTTCAGTTGAAGTAGAGGGTGCTGGAGTGGATGCTGGAGCTGGTTGCACTGGAACTGTAGGTGCAGTAGCTGGTGCTGAAGTTGTTGCTCTAGTGTCTGTCACTGGCACTGCAACTGACCTCTGGGCTCTGGGCACTCTGGCAAACACATTGGTAGTTGTCTTGCCCTTCCTCTCCTGCATGTCATCCTGCAGCTGCTCTACAACTAACTGAATCTCAGTTACCTTGACATCTAGATCATAGAATTTTTGTTCCATGATTCTCTCCAGGCTCTCCTGGTTTTGAGTTAGGGTGGCCAACCCTTTCTCAATCCTCAGAGTTGATGCTATCAAGTAACCAAGCTGCTCTTGTTTGGTTTTCAAGAAATACTCAGATGCCTCCTCTTGAGTTGGCATCTTGGCAGCCTTCCCCTTCTTTGCCTTCTCCTTCTTCTCCTGAGCTTGGAATGATTGTGGATCATCTTCATTCATAACAACCTCATTGTCCTCAAAGTCTGGATAAATTGGAAAATGTTCCTTATCCAACTAATATTTCCCTATGCCCATCTTAGAGTTGATCAATTCTTGAATCTGAGGTGCATATCCACAGCTCCTCTTCTGATCTGCTGCAGTCCTCTTGATTGTTTCAATGATCAGGCTCATGACTTTGAACTTCTATGGCACATCAAACACATGCAGCATGTTGATGGCATGCCCTCTGATCATGGTATGGTCACCAGACTTGGGCGACAAAGTATGCCTCAGAATCCAATTTATGGTTGCCAACCCTGACAGCAGAAAGTGAACTGATCAAAACTTGTGAGTCTCAACTGCTTTGTCAGGAATTTCCTTGTACATGTGAGCCATTGAATTGTGACCTAACTTCTTCTTTGCATATATGTCCAAGTCATCCTCTTCTTCCTCGGGGGCATTTATCAGACTTGCCCATTCTTCAACAGTGGATTGGTACCTAGAACCTTCAGACATCCAAACAATTCTACCATCTGGGTAAAAATGTGATGTGGAGTAGAACTACATGATAAGCTCATCATTCCAGTTGGTGAACTTCTATCCAACAAAATCTGCTACTCCACAAGCAACAAAGCTGTCCCCAACTCCAGGGTAGTGCTTCTCATTCTCCTTGATGAATTTCCAGTCAACCCACCTCATGTCACAGACTATGGGCTTCTTGTCCAACAGAATGGTCTCATAAAAGTCCTGCTGTTCCTCTGTGTGGAACCTGTAGTCAACAGCAATCCTTCTTCTTGAAGCATATGGGTCTTCCAACCTCCACAGTCTTAGCCCTGAATCCTTCCTGATTCTCATGTCCTCAGCCACAGGATGGGCATCATTGTGGTCTGGTATCTTGGGCTTGAGCTTTCTAAGGACTTGTCCTTCCTCATCCTCATCTTCAGCAACATTGGGCACTGGGGCCTTATTCTTCTTAGCAGCTGGAATACTCCTAGTATTCCTCTTTGGAGCTTGCTTGGCCTTGGAGGCAGCTTTGGGTGCATCTTTGGGCTTGGATGTTGCATCCCCTGACCTGATTGCATCTCCCATAAGCTTAGCTGCCTTAGGAGCTGGTGCAGCATCCTCTTCCTCTTCTTCAGAATCCCTTCTCATTGAGGGCTTTCCAAGGACCTTGGCAGTTGTGGTTCTAGCTCTCTTCTTTTTCTTGTCCTGATCACCATCATCCTCTGATTCAATTGTGAATTTCATGGTTGCACCAGTGGGGACTTTCTGAGGTTTTGATGGTGCTTCTTTCCTTGCAGGTGCCTCTTTGGGTTGAGCTTGAGCTGGCACTTGAGTGGACTTCCTGGCCTTTGGCATTGGAGTTCTCTTGGCAGGAACTTTCCTCTTCAGACCTGGCTTTGTGCTTTGATATCCTCTGAGTCTGAGGTTCTCTTCCTCCTTTGCCTAGTTGCAGCCTTAGGCAAGTTGCTAGGAGTGCTTCTGCTCCCATCATCTAAAGTTAAGGGACTAGTGCCCTCACTCAAGTCCATCTGCTCTTTAGACCTGTTCCGGCTGTCACTCTGATCAGACATACTGCAAAAGCTGACTGCTAACCCTGTGAAGAGTTATAGATGAGATAGAATAGATGAGCATCACAAAATGCAGAGATTTTTCAAAAAGAATGATTCAAAAGTTCAGTTTTAGTTTTCCACAGAAAGCATTTCGGATCAACCGATTTTCAAACTCGGTGATACCGAAGCAGTTTTGGAACCTAAACTGATGATCTTGGTCGGACCGAGTTTCAGTTCGGTGGCACCGAGACTGCTAGGGTTTCACAGAATCCTCAAATCGGTCGCACCGATTAGTAATTCTCGGTCAGACCGAGAGTCACTAGTGCAATGGCATACGCCAAATCGGTGAGACCGAGTTTTTCAACTCGGTGGGTCCGAGATGGTTTCGGCGGAAACCTAACCCTAAAAATTTGAATCACATCTATTCTATGGACTATTTTGGCTGGATAGAAGAATCTCAATCGTGGCAAGAATCAATATGAAAACAATGTGCTAGGAATCAGACGTGGATAGCACAAAGATCAAGTCCATACCCTAACTTGGCGGTGGACTTGCTACGGCGGCAACGGCGGGGACGAATTCCTTTGACGGCGGTGAAGACCAGCGACAGGAGGCTGCTGGAGGCGAGGAGACAATCCGGAGACCACAATGGCAGAGCGAGCTGTTGCGCGGGTGAAGAGTTTCGGAGAAATTCTAAACTTTTGCCCGTGGCTATATATAGCCCGACCTTGTCGGTGTGACCGAGTGGAACAACTCGGTGGCACCGAGATGCATAACTGTGTTCAGTTACAGCAAATCGGTGAGACCGAAAAGTTCAAATTGGTTGCACCGAGATTGAAAACTCAGATCAACTTGGTGATCTCGGTAGGACCGGAATGGAAGAATCGGTCAGACCGAGAATCACAAAGAGGTTTTGGAAGTTTAAGTCTATGACGAATCGGGGACTCCGAGTGCTCCTCACACAGAGTGGTTCGAATCTGACTTGATCAAATTTTGTGATGTAGCATGAATAGAGTTTGAGATGAGAAAAGCATAGATAGCTAAAGAAGGTTCTTAGGCATTCTTGTCCATCCACTTGGCACAAAGAAAAGAATCCAAACAATCAAAACAACAAGTGGATGTCCTTGAATGAGTAAAATATGCACCAACATGCTCACACAATAAGATAGCAAATGAAATATGTGGCAAAGCACGCATAACCAATTCTAGCATCTATCAAACAATTTGGCGATGACTAGGTCATCTATATATGAGTATATTGACTTAGGAGTCAAATGAGAACATTTGATCATAGGTCATACTCATTGTTTAAGCTCAAGTGGGGTTACCACTTTTACATAATGCATTAATGTGTTCACACCATTAGAGTTGCTTTGACTCAATTCTTAGAGTTAAGCTCCCCCTAGATGTGAGATCCCCCCTTAGAGGGATGAACTAACCTTGGGTTTTGTCGATGATGACTTCATGTAGGTGTTGAAGATGTAGATGC
Source organism: Triticum dicoccoides (assembly GCF_002162155.2). NCBI lineage: Eukaryota > Viridiplantae > Streptophyta > Magnoliopsida > Poales > Poaceae > Triticum > Triticum dicoccoides. The sequence goes on from NC_041383.1 coordinate 172,563,704, forward strand.
TCAATGTTGATGTAGATCATTTGGAGCAATCCTTTAGAGTGAGTTGCACTTTCAACTTACCTACATGGGTTAGTCCCACAAGGAACAAACAAGAATATCCATAGACATAGAGTGATGCACACACAAGATGATGTCCATGAAATCAATAGGTTACCTTGTCCCTTGTCTTACCAACATGAGGGTTTGTGACTCCTTGAACTAGTGCAAGATGTGGAAGTTGATTGCACTTGTTCTTGCCAAAATGATATGAATGAAGAATGTTGGTGGAGTCACCCTCAAGAACTCTCTAGTTCTTCTTCTTCGGGATCCACATCATCTTGATGGGAATCCTTGGAGTTGTAGTTGTACTTGATGAAGTAGAACTTGACGTAGTCTTGGGAACCCACTTGAACGAGGCTTTAGGCGCTTCTTCAAATGCATCAATCTCTTCTTGAAGCTTGTCCTTGCCTTTGTTCTTGTGGTCTTGTGGTGGAAGATCATCTTGAGCTTGTGTTCCCTTGAAGGAAGTAGGATCATACTTCTCTTGTTGAGGAACAAACTTCGTCTTGGGGTATTGATCTTCTTCCCACTCAACTCCATTGGCATTGAACTTTCGTTCAAAACCAACACCTTGATTCTTCCGGTGCCTTCCTTGCTTGCGTACAATTTCCTCGAATTGCTTACTCCCGGCAAGGCTCTTGTAAACACCTTTCTCTATAATTCCCTTCAATAAGCTATTTTCTTGCTCAAGTGTAACTTGGCTAAGAGAATCATTAGTGGAATCAAGAGAACTACTAGAAGCAACACTATTGGATTTGACATTGTTATTGTTACTACTAGAGGAAGTATCTTTCTTGTACTTGTTACTAGACTTGACTTGAGGCATGTAAGTAGATAAGAGTAAACGCTTGGCAATGTAAGAAGAACTTTTCTTGCGAAGATCATCATTGATTGCTTTTAAGAACTCATGCTCTTGCTCAAGATTGAGCTTTTCAAAGCGTAACTTCTCATGAGCCCTTAAAAGTTCTCGATGATCTTCGTAGATAGTTTCATGAGCTAACTTAAGAGAGTTTAATTCTGTAGTTAGAAGCTCAATCTTCTCCTTATCATTGTCATTCGTTTTATCTTGATTAGCATGATTAATTGACGTTTCATCATAGTATTCATCACTAGAGTTGTCAACAAGTAAACCATCATCCACAAGCAAGTTATCTTCATCACTATTGAAATCAACATACTCGGGATGTGTTACCTTTGGACCTTTGGCCATGAAGCATCTTCCAACACCTTCATTTGGTGAGTCAAATATGTCGTAGGAGTTGGTTGACACAAGTGCTAGACCGGCAACACCTTCATCTTGAGTATATTCGGAGTCAAGTGATAGCTTCTCTCGGAGTGATTGTCGGAGTCGGAGCCGGATACCCATTCACCAACATGAGCTTGATGTCTTCGTTTTGTGTAGCTCCTTGATGACGTGTCCTTCCTTTCCGAATCCTTGCTTCTCCGTGAGGGTCTTCGTTCATAACGATCATCTCTACTCCTCCTCTCTCTTGGTGGTGATTCTTCTCTTTTGCTCCTTCTTCTTGGAGAATCTTCTCTTCTTTTGTAGGGTGCCGTACACTCATTGGAGTAGTGTCCGGGTCTCCCACAATTGCGCTCTCGACTAGAAGATCTCTTGTCATTGTAAGACCTTGATTTGGAGCTTCTTTCTTTGCTTCTACTCTTGTAGAATTTGTTGAAGTTCTTCACCATTAAGCTCAATTCTTCATTGAAGGTTTGTTTCTCACTTGATGATGTGGGGGCTTCACTTGAGGCTTTGTAAGCACCACTTGACTTGTTGTGAAGTTCCTCCTTATCCTTGAGTGACATCTCATGAGCAACAATTCTTCCAATGACTTCCGTTGGCTTGAGATCTTTGTAGTTTGGCATCATTTGAATCAATGTGCACACGGTATCATACTTTCCATCCAATGCTCTTAAGATATTCTTGATGATTAATTTGTCGGTCATCTCTTCACTCCCTAAGCCGGCAATCTCATTTGTGATAAGAGCAAGCCTAGAGTACATTTCAGCGACACCTTCACCATCCTTCATTTTGAACTTGTCAAGCTGACATTGGAGCACATCCAACTTGGATTCCTTGACGGACTCGGTACCTTCATGCATATCAACCAAAGTATCCCAAATTTCCTTTGCATTCTCAAGACGGCTGATTTTGTTGAATTCTTTGGGGCACAATCTCTTGAAGATGATATCACAAACTTGAGCGTTGTATTGCAGCATCTTCAGTTCTTCCGCATTAGCTTCACGGTTCGGTTCTCTCCCATCGAGAAATTCACCTTGCAAGCCAATACAAATAATTGCTCAAACAGCGGGGTTATGTCCAAGAATATGCATTTTCATCTTATGCTTCCAACTAGCAAAATTAGTACCATCAAAGTAAGGACCTCTACGGTGATAATTTCCCTCGCTAGAAGCCATACTCTCCTAGGTTGTGAAACCAAGGCTATGACCACCAAAAGCTATGGAAATCAAAGCAAATGGAGACCAAAATCCGATACCACTTGTAGGACCTTGAAGTATGTCTAGAGGGGGGGGGGTGATTAGACTACTTGACCAATAAAAACTTAACCTTTTCCCAATTTTAGAGTTTGGCAGATTTTAGCTACTTTAGGACAAGTCAAGCAATCATCACACAATTCAAGCAAGCATGCAAAGAGTATATAGGCAGCGGAAATTAAAGCATGCAACTTGCAAGAAAGTAAAGGGAAGGGTTTGGAGGATTCAAACGCAATTGGAGACACGGATGTTTTTGGCGTGGTTCCGATAGGTGGTGCTATCGTACATCCACGTTGATGGAAACTTCAACCCACGAAGGGTAACGGCTGCGCGAGTCCACGGAGGGCTCCACCCACGAAGGGTCCACAAAGAAGCAACCTTGTCTATCCCACCATGGCCGTCGCCCACGAAGGACTTGCCTCACTAGCGGTAGATCTTCACGAAGTAGGCGATCTCCTTGCCCTTACAAACTCCTTGGTTCAACTCCACAATCTTGTCGGAGGCTCCCAAGTGACACCTAGCCAATCTAGGAGACACCACTCTCCAACAAGTAACAAATGGTGCGTTGATGATGAACTCCTTGCTCTTGTGCTTCAAATGATAGTCTCCCCAACACTCAACTCTCTCTCAATGGGTTTGGATCTGGTGGAAAGAAGATTTGAGTGGAAAGCAACTTGGGGAAGGCTAGAGATCAAGATTCATATGGTAGGAATGGAATATCTTGGCCTCAACACATGAGTAGGTGGTTCTCTCTCAGAAATGGTAAGTTGGAAGTGTAGGTTCGTTCTGATGGCTCTCTCCACGAATGAAGAGGAGGTGGAGGGGTATATATAGTCTCCACACAAAATCTAACCATTACACACAATTTACCAAACTCGGTGGGACCGAATTGTTAAACTCGGTCGGACCGATTTAGTAAACCTAGTGAACGTTAGTGATTTTCGGTGGGACTGACATGCATCTCGGTGAGACCGATTCGGTTAGGGTTAGGGCATAACGTAATCTCGGTAAGACCGATTACACAAACTCGGTGAGACCGATTTTGGTAATAAGCTTTCCAGAGAGTTGGTCAGGTAAACTCGGTGGGACCGATTTGCTCTTTTCGGTGAGATCGAAATGTTACAAAAAGGAAACAGAGAGTTTACATTGCAATCTCGGTGGGACCGATCGCTCACTTCGGTTAGACCGAAACGTTACGAAGGGAAACAGAGAGATTGCAACCCCATCTCGGTGAGACCGAGATCCCTATCGGTAAGACCGATTTGCTTAGGGTTTGTGGCAGTGGCTATGACTTTTGGAATCGGTGGCACCGGATAGGAAGTTTCGGTGTGACCGATATTGGCTATGAGTTTAGGTCATTTGTGGATGTGGGAAAGTAGTTGAGGGTTTTGGAGCATATCACTAAGCACATGAAGCAAGAGGCTCATTAAGCAACACCTCATCCCTCCTTGATAGTATTGGCTTTTCCTATAGACTCAATGTGATCTTGGATCACTAAAATGTAAAATGAAGAGTCTTGAGCTTTTGAGCTTGAGCCAATCCTTTGTCCTTGGTATTTTGAGGGATCCACTTTCATCATCCATGCCATGCCATTCACTGAGCTTTCCTGAACTAATAGTCTTGGAATAGCATTAGCTCAATGAGCTATATGTTGTTATTAATTACCAAAACCACCTAGGGATAGTTGCACTTTCAGAACATATGTATCAACTCATTGCAATAAAGATCTTTGGGCCACCAATAGAAGAAATCTTTACATCCTTGGCCTTCATACCTAATGGTGAAACTTATGAAAACAATCTGAGTCTATTCGGTATGATGCATAGTAAACAATTCATAGGTGGTGACACAGAGGATGTGTACCAACATGTGCATCTATTGATGAAATGTGCGTGATGTTTAAATTAAATGCCTCTATTTATGATGAAATGAAACTCAAGTTTTTTTCCAAACATAGCCACCAAAGCCAAAGGATGGCAATTTACTCACCCCGCGAATACTTTTGACACTTGGAAAAAATATCCATCGCCTTCTCAACTCACTTCAATGTAGAGAAGGAATCTTATGGGGCAAGGTGCATGATTGTTAAATTTAATCAACAAACAAGTGAAAAGTCATATTAAGGCTTATCAAAGGTATTGTACATTAATTGATAATTGTCCTCATCCTAATTACCACTATGGTTGGTGTTGCATATCTTTTATGGAAGACTAGATGGCCAATGCAAGACGAAAGTAGATTTTGGTTTTGAAGGAGCTTTTATGGAATATATCGTTACTAAAGCCTGGGACTTAACAAATAAAATCCATGTGAATCATGAGGCTTGGAAATTAGATAAATGAGGCAACATAGGAGTAGAAATTGGTTATGATTGTACTAAATCTTACTCCAAGTCAGGAAGGGTAGACAAATTGAGTGGTAATTTCCATCTTCACTTAGACTTTGTTCCGCAGATTATCAAAGGCTATATTGAGCATTTGCATGTACCAAAGGCAAAATGGGAACACTTCACACAGTGACTAGAGAACATATGTTGGTGTCATATGTTAAAAATTCTTGCAATATGCCTAAAGAGAATAAACCTGCTTATGTTCTAGAGTCGCGTTACTCTCAATGGACTGCGTAGTTGGAAAGTCGGGGGCTTGAGAGGAAGCAAAATAAGAAGGTAGAGGTGAGACAATGTACCATTAAACCACACATAGACATTGTTAAATAACTTGTTTCCCCTAAACAGGAAAGTGGCACCATCTTCAATTGGATACAAAAGCAACATCCCTCATCAAATGTTGTAGTAAGGGTAAGGGCACATGTACTTGTGTTTCTACGCTCCTTTGGACTTCTTATGGTTTATGCAATATTGTCTCGTCAATTAACTTCATACATTACTCTGTAATTTTTGCTATGATATATGTCCTTCATATATCCAACCCACAAAAATGACCGTTAGATAGAACTTTTAGAAATCCTATGGTATTCTTCACATTATCCATATCATTATCTGTACTTTTATCTATCCAATTAATCTTGTTGTAATGGAAATTCCTAAAGTTATTTTTCCTATTATATTTTGAAGAACCTTTTTAAATACCGCAAATGCAAATATAAATTACAAAAAGGAATCCGTTTCTATCAAGTTTGAGCAAGAAGAGATGGAAATCCACTTCCCAAAGTTCAAGAATAAACCTTATCACAAGGAACATGACGAGATAGAGAAGAAAATCACAACACAACTCACTGTTATTTATTTTGGAACTCCAAAGGATGAACTAGAGAGAAGCCTAACAAGGGAAGAACAAGGTGTGAAAGGTCAAGAAAAGGAAGAATTTGATAAATATTTAAATGAATCTCTAGTTGTATCCCCTTATTAATGAAGTTTATGAAGTACTTGAGAGAAATGGAGATGAAGAACTCCCACCTCTTGAACTAAACCACTATTGGAGGAACTCAAGTATATTTTTTTGGATAAGGTTGAAAGATTCCTTGTCATTACAAGTTCTAACCTTCTAGGGGCAGGAGAGAATAATCTCATGATAGTGTTAAGAGGACATTGTAAAGTTTTCGGATATTCCATGAATGATCTTAAAGGTATACAACCTTCCATTTGTACACACGTAACACTTATGGAGGAAGGAGCTAAACCGTTAATTGAGAGTCGATGAATTATGAGTCCTAAAGAAAAGAATGTGGTAAAAAAAATAGTTGATATGGCTACTTGTCACAAGTATTAGTTTTCCTATCTCCTATAGTAAGAGAGTTGATAACCCACAAGTATAGGGGATCACTCATAGTCCTTTCGATAAGTAAGAGTATCGAACCAACGAGAAGTAGAAGGAATTGATATGTAGTTTTCAGGAAGGATTTCACTTCAAGTGTTGTAAGATAGTTTTGATAGATAGTTTGGTAGCAAGATAACTGGTAACAAGTAACAAGTAACAAAAGTAGCAAGGTGCAACAAGTGGCCCAATCTTTAATTTTGCTAAGGATAAGTGATACGTCTATTTTGCATCATGCTTTTATATCAGTATTTATTGCATTATGGGTTGTTACTACACATTATATCTCAATATTTATGGCTATTCTCTCTTATTTTACAAGGTTTACCATGAAGAGGGGGAATGCCGGCAGCTGGAATTCTAGTTGGAAAAGGAGCAAACGTTGGAAACCTATTCTGCACAGCTCCAAAAGTCTTGAAACTCCACGAAACAACTTTTTGGAATTAATAAGAATTTCTGAGCGAAAGAAATATGCTAGGAGGACCACACCCTGTCCAGGAGAGAGGGGGCGCCCCCCTATAAGGCGCACCCCCTATCTCCTGGGACCCCTGGTGGGCCTCCAGCGTCCATCTTCTGCTATATCATCACTTTTACCATGGAAAAAATCGTGGGCAAGCTTACGGGACGAAACTCCGCCGCCACGAGGCGGAACCTTGGAGGAATCAATCTAGGGCTCCGGCAGAGCTGTTCTTCCGGGACACTTCCCTCCGGGAGGGGGAAATCATCACCAAGGTCATCACCAACGATCCTCTCATTAGGAGGGGGTCAATCTCCATCAACATCTTCACCAGCACCATCTCCTCTCAAAACCCTAGTTCATCTCTTGTATCCAATCTTGTATCAAAACCACAAAATTGGTACCTCTGGGTTGCTAGTAGTGTTGATTACTCCTTGTAGTTGATGCTAATTGGTTTACTTGGTGGAAGATCATATGTTCAGATCCTTTATGCATATTATTACTCCTCTGATTATGAACATGAATATGCTTTGTGAGTAGTTGTGTTTGTTCCTGAGGACATGGGTGAAGTCTTGCTATTAGTAGTCATGTGAATTTGGTATTCGTTCGATATTTTGATGAGATGTATGTTGTCTTTTCCTCTAGTGGTGTTATGTGAACATCGACTACATGACACTTCACCATTATTTGGGCCTAGAGGAAGGCATGGGGAAGTAATAAGTAGATGATGGGTTGCTAGAGTGACAGAAGCTTAAACCCTAGTTTATGCGTTGCTTCGTTAGGGGCTGATATGGATCCATATGTTTAATGATGTGGTTAGGTTTACCTTAATAATTCTTTTGTAGTTGTGGATGCTTGAAATAGGGGTTAATCATAAGTGGGATGCTTGTCCAAGTTAGGGCAGTACCCAAGTACCGGTCCACCCACATATCAAATTATCAAAGTACCGAACGCGAATCATATGAACGTGATGAAAACTAGCTTGACGATAATTCCCAATGTGTCCTCGGGAGCTCCTTTATCATTATTAGAAATTGTCCAGGCTTATCCTTTGCTACATAAAGGATTGGGCCACCTTGCTGCACTTTTTTTACTTTATTTACTTGTTATTTGTTACTGTTTATCTTATCACAAAACTACCTATCACCTACAATTTCAGTGCTTGCAGAGAAAACCTTACTGAAAACCGCTTATCATTTACTTCTGCTCCTCGTTGGGTTTGACACTCTTACTTATCGAAAGGACTATGATAGATCCCCTACACTTGTGGGTCATCAAGACTCTTTTCTGGCACCATTGCCGGGGAGTGTAGCGCTTTTGGTGAGTGGAACTTGGTAAGGAAACATTTATATAGTGTGCTGAAAGTTTCTGTTACTTGTCACTATGGAAACTAATCCTTTGAGGGGCTTGCTTGGGGTATCTTCACCCCAACCAGAAGAGCAAAGAGTTGCTCCTCAACCTACTGAACTTTATGAAAATATTTACTTTGAGATCCCTTCGGGTATGATAGAGAAACTGCTAGCTAATCCATTTGCAGGAGACGGAACATTGCATCCCGATTTACACCTTATCTTTGTGGATGAAGTTTGTGGATTATTTAAGCTTGTAGGTATTCCCGATGATGTTGACAAAAGGAAGGTCTTCCCTTTATCTTTGAAGGGAGATGCATTGACATGGTATAGGCTATGTGATGATACGAGATCTTGGAATTATAAGCGATTGAAGTTGAAATTTCACCAGAAGTTCTATCCTATGCATCTTGTTCATCGTGATCGTAATTACATATATAATTTCTAGCCTCGCAAAGGAGAAAGCATCGCTCAAGCTTGGGGGAGGCTTAAGTCAATTCTATATTCATGCCCCAATCATGAGCTCTCTCGGGAAATGATTATTCAGAACTTTTATGCTCGGCTTTCTCTTGATAATCGCAACCTGCTCGATACTTCCTGTGCTGGTTCTTATATGCTGAAGACTATTGATTTTAAATGGGACTTACTGGAAAGAATTAAATGCAACTCTGAAGATTGGGGTTCTGACGATGGTAAGGAGTCAGGTATGACACCTAAGTTCGATTGTGTTAAATCTTTTATGGATGCCGATGCTTTCCGTGGATTTAGCTCTCAGTATGGACTTGACTCCGAGATAGTAGCTACTTTCTGTGAATATTTTGCTACTCATGTTGATCTCCCTAAAGAGAAGTGGTTTAAATATAATCCTCCTGTTTAAGTGAAAGTAGTTGCACCTATTACAGTCGAAGAAAAGACTATTACCTATAGTGATCCTATTGTTCCTACTGCTTATGTTGAAAAACTTCCTTTTCCTGTTAGGATAAAAGATCATGCTAAAGCTTCGACTGTTGTTCGTAAGAGTAATACTAGGACTTATACACCTCCTGAGCAAATTAATGTTGAACCTAGTATTGCTATGGTTAAAGATCTCTTGGATGAGGACTTAGATGGGCATGTTATTTCTTTCTTGGGTGAGACTGCTAATATTGCTAGACCTGCTACTAAGACACGTAGACCTGTCGTAGGCATGCCTGTTATTTCTGTTAAAATAGGAGATCATTGTTATCCTGGCTTATGTGATATGGGTGCTAGCGCTAGTGCGATACCTTATGATCTATACAAAGAAATTATGCACGACATTGCACCCTCTGAATTAGAAGACATTGATGTTACTATTAAGCTTGCTAATAGGGATACCATTAAACCTATTGGGATTGTTAGAGATGTTGAAGTTTTGTGTGAGAAGGTTAAATACCCTGCTGATTTTCTTGTTCTTGGTTCCCCACAAGATGATTTTTGTCCCATTATTTTTGGTAGACCCTTCTTGAACACTGCTAGTGCTAAGATTAATTGTGAAAAGAATATTGTCACTGTTGGCATTGATGGTATGTCTCATGAGTTTAATTTCGCTAAGTTTAGTAGACAACCTCGTGAAAGGGAACCACCTAGTAAGGATGAAATTATTGGTCTTGCTTCCATTGCTGTTCCTCCAACTGATCCGTTAGAACAATATTTGCTAGACCATGAAAACGATATGTTTATGAAGGAAAGGGAGGAAATAGATGAAGTGTTCCTTAAATAGGAACCTATGCTGAAACATAACCTTCCCGTTGAAATTCTTGGGGACCCCCCCTCCACCCAAGGGCGATCCCGTGTTTGAACTCAAACCATTACCTGATAATCTTAAGTATGCTTATCTTGATGAAAAAGAAATATATCCCGTTATTATTAGTGCTAACCTTTCAAAGGAAGAAGAAGAAAGATTATTGAAAACTCTGAAGAAGCACCGAGTCGCTATTGGATATACTCTGGATGATCTTAAGGGCATTAGTCCCACATTATGTCAACACAAAATTTCAGTGGAGAAAGATGCCAAACCAGTTAGAGATCCTCAAAGACGATTAAATCCCAAGATGAAGGAAGTGGTAAGAAAGGAGATACTAAATCTCCTTGAGGCAGGTATTATTTATCCCATTGCTGATAGTGAATGGGTAAGCCCTGTCCATTGTGTCCCTAAAAAGGGAGGCATTACCGTTGTTCCTAATGATAAAGATGAATTGATCCCGCAAAGAATTATTACAGGTTATAGGATGGTAATTGATTTCCGTAAGTTAAATAAAGCTACTAAGAAAGATCATTACCCTTTACCTTTTATTGATCAAATGCTAGAAAGGCGATCCAAACACACACATTTTTGCTTTCTAGATGGTTATTCTGGTTTCTCTCAGATACCTGTATCAGCGAAGGATCAATCTAAAACTACTTTTACTTGCCCTTTTGGTACTTTTGCTTATAGACGTATGCCTTTTGGTTTATGTAATGCACCTGCTACCTTTCAAAGATGCATGATGGCTATATTCTCTGATTTTTGTGAAAAGATTTGTGAGGTATTCATGGATGACTTTTCAGTTTATGGATCCTCTTTTGATGATTGTTTGAGCAACCTTGATCAAATTTTGTAGAGATCGAAGACACTAGTCTCGTCCTGAATTGGGAAAAGTGTCACTTTATGGTTAATGAAGGCATTGTCTTGGGGCACAAGATCTCCGAGAGAGGTATTGAAGTTGATAAAGCCAAAGTTGATGCTATTGAAAATATGCCATGTCCCAACGACATAAAAGGTATAAGAAGTTTCCTTGGTCATGCCAGTTTTTATAGGAGGTTCATTAAGGACTTTTCTAAAATCTCTAGGCCTCTGACTAATTTATTGCAAAAAGATATTCCTTTTGTCTTTGATGATGATTGTGTAGAAGCATTCGAAGTACTTAAGAAAGCTTTGATCACTGCACCTATTGTTCAGCCGCCTGATTGGAATTTACCTTTTGAAATTATGTGCGGTGCTAGTGATTATGTTGTAGATGATGTTTTAGGGCAAAGAGTCGATAAGAAATTGAACGTTATCCAGTATGCTAGTAAGACTCTTGATACTGCCCAGAGAAATTATGCTACTACTGAAAAAGAGTTCTTAGCAGTTGTGTTTGCATGTGATAAGTTTAGACCTTATATTGTTGATTCCAAAGTTACTATTCACACTGATCATGTTGCTATTAAATATCTTATGGAAAAGAAAGATGCTAAGCCTAGGCTCATTAGATGGGTTCTCTTGCTCCAAGAATTTGACTTGCATATTATTGATAGAAAGGGAGCTGAGAACCCCGTTGCAAACAACTTGTCTAGGTTAGAGAATGTTCTTGATGACCCACTGCCTATTAATGATAGCTTTCCTAATGAACAATTAGCGGTCGTCAATGCTTCTCGTACTGCTCCTTGGTATGCTGATTATGCCAATATTCTTCAACTTTCATATACTTTTGGCAACTTTTTATACTATTTTTTGGGACTAACATACTAATCCAGTGCCCAGTGCCAGTTCCTGTCTGTTGCATGTTTTTTGTTTCGCATAAACCCAATATCAAACGGAGTCCAAACGGGATAAAAACAAACAGAGAATTATTTTGGAATATTTGTGATTTTTGGGAAGTAAAATCAACGCGAGACGGTGCCCGAGGGGGCCAGGAGATAGGGGGCGCGCCCCAGGGAGGCAGGCGCGCCCTGGACTCTCCTGGGGCCCCCATAAGGCGGTTGATGCTCTTATTTTGCCGCAAGAAAGATAATTTTATGAGAAAGATCTGAGCGAAAGATTCACCCCAATCGGAGTTACGGATCTCCGGATATAAAAGAAATGGTGAAGAGGTAGAATCTGAGAACGCAGAAACAGAGAGATAGATCCAATCTCGGAGGGGCTCTCGCCCCTGCCACGCTATGGGAGCCAAGGACCAGAGGGGAAACCCTTCTCCCATCTAGGGAGAAGGTCAAGGAAGAAGAAGAAGAAGGGGGGCTCTCACCCCCTTGCTTCCGGTGGTGCCGGAGCGCTGCCGGGGGCCATCATCATCACCGCGATCTTCACCAACACCTCCGCCATCTTCACCAACATCTCCATCACCTCCCCCCATCCATATTCAGCGGTCCACTCTCTCGCAACCCGTTGTACCCTCTACTTGAACATGGTGCTTTATGCTTCATATTATTATCCAATGATGTGTTGCCATCCTATGATGTCTGGGTAGATTTCCGTTGTCCTATCGGTGATTGATGAATTGCTATGATTGGTTTGAGTTGCATGTTTTATTATTGGTGCTGTCCTATGGTGCCCTCCGTGTCGCGCAAGCGTGAGGGATTCCCACTGTAGGGTGTTGCAATGCGTTCATGATTCGCTTATAGTGGGTTGCGTGAGTGACTGAAACACACACCCGAGTAAGGGGATTGTTGCATATGGGATAAAGGGGACTTGATACTTTAATGCTATGGTTGGGTTTTACCTTAATGAATCTTTAGTATTTGCGGATGCTTGCTAGAGTTCCAATCATAAGTGCATATGATCCAAGTAGAGAAAGTATCTTAGCTTATGCCTCTCCCTCAAATAGAATTGCAATAGTGATTACCGGTCTAGTAACGTAGTCAGTTGCTTAGGGACAATTCCACAACTCCTACCACCACTTTTCCACACTCGTTATATTTACTTTATTGCTTCTTTATCTAAACAACCCCTAGTTTATATTTACACGTTCTTTATTATCTTGCAAACCTATCCTATCACACCTACAAAGTACTTCTAGTTTCATACTTGTTCTAGGTAAAGTGAACATCAAGCGTGCATAGAGTCGTATCAGTGGCTGATAGAACTTGAGAGAGTATTTGTTCTACCTTTAGCTCCTCGTTGGGTTCGACACTCTTACTTATCGAAAGATGCTACAACTATCCCATATAATTGCGGGTCATCAAGACCTTTTTCTGGCGCCGTTGCCGGGGAGTCATAGCGTGGGGTGAATATTCTCGTGTGTGCTTGTTTACTTTATCACTAAGTAATTTTTATTTGCTGTTCTTAGTTGTTTTCTATCTTTAGCTATGGGTAGGAAACACAAAATACCAAAAAAATTAGTTGTACCTATTGAACCAATGGTTGAAGAACCACTCAAAATCTATCACACTCCTGAAGCTTTTTACTTGGATCATCTTCGATCCCTTTGTGCTCGTGCTGAAACCCCCACTAGTTTAGTTGAGGGCAAATCTTTAGATGAGCATGCTTGTTTTGTGCGACACCGTATATCTGAAAAAGGGAAACTATTATGGGATCAAATTCAACGTTTGCAATGCTATGCTTGGAATTTATGTGAAATTTATGAGTTTACTTGTTGTTCTGAAGACCCTAAGAAACACCTAGCCTATCAATGCTTGTTTAGTGATAATGGAATCGTATCTTCGTATGCTAAGGGTGTTTATAATTACTATGATGTTCAACAAATTGAAGAATTTGTTGCTTTTAAGGGTGCTTATGAGATTGCTTCTTTGATTGAAAAGTATGATGCTACTCTTGACAAATCTGAAAGTTTTGCCATATTTCAATATTGTTATGATAATTATGCTTCTAATGCCTATGTTAAACCATATATTGAGGATTCCTCTGCTGCCCAAGAAGAGACTAATATTTTTCAGGAAGCTATGGAAGAAGAAATTGATGAAACTGTGAGCTCACTGGATGAAAAAGATGATGAGGAGAGCGAAGAACAAAAGGAGGAAGAGCGGATTAGCTACCCGTGCCCACCTTCTAATGAGAGTAACTCTTCAACTCATACATTGTTTAATTCCCCTTCGTGCTTACCGAAGGATGATTGCTATGATGATTGTTATGATCCCGTTGATTCCCTTGAAATATCCCTTTTCGATGATGCTTGCTATGCTTGTGGCCAAGATGCCAATATGAATTATGCTTATGGAGATGAACTTGCTATAGTTCCTTATGTTAAACATGAAATTGTTGCTATTGCACCCATGCATGATAGTCCTATTATCTTTTTGAATTCTCCAAACTACACTATATCGGAGAGGTTTGTGCTTATTAAGGATTATATTGATGGGTTGCGTTTTACTACTTTACACGATGATTTTAATAGATATAATATGCATGTGCTTGCTGCTCCTACTTGCAATTATTATGAGAGAGGAACTATGTCTCCACCTCTCTATGTTTCCGACATGATAGAATTGCAAGAAACTGCTTATACTATGCATTGGCCTTTACTTGGTGTGCATGAATTGTTCTTTTATGACATGCCGATGCATAGGAAGAGAGTTAGACTTCGTTGTTGCTTGATATATGTTACTTTGTGCTCACTACTAAATTACAAATCATTGTTACTTAAAATTGGCTTTGATATACCTTGGGATCCGGGTGGATCCATTACTTGAGCACTAAATGCCTAGCTTAATGGCCTTAAAGAAAGCGCTGCCAGGGAGACAACCCGGAAGTTTTAGAGAGTCATTTATTTCTGTTGAGTGCTTTTATATAGTTTAAAAACAAAAAAATAAAGAGGGGAACCTAAAACTTTTCAAGAAGGAAAGTGAAAGTGAGAGAGATAAGCATTGTTGAAGTGGGAGAGCTCCTTGAACTTTGTTCATGCTCACGGAAACTTTGTGAATCTTGATTACAGAAACTTTTCATCAAAAATAATTATCCCCTTGTACAACTCCATTGTATTATAAAAATAATGTGCCAAGGTTTGCCTTTAGGATGTTTACAATGTTTGTTGGTTTGTACGGTGCAGGACAGAAACTTTGGCTGTAGTGCACAATTTTACATTTTTAACTGGAACGTCAATTGGTCCTGATTCCTTTTTTACTGTCTTGATATACAATGTTTTTATTTTTCCTAATTTTGGTAGAATTTTTGGGGTACCAGAAGTATGGTGGATGTTCAGATTTCTACAGACTGTTCTGTTTTTGACAGATTCTGTTTTTGATGCATAGTTTGCTTGTTTTGATGAATCTATCAATTTATACTAGTGGATTAAGCCATGGAAAAGCTATATTACAGTAGACACAATGCAAAAACAAAATATGAATTGGTTTGCAATAGTACTTAGAGTGGTGATTTGCTTTATTATACTAACGGATCTTACCGAGTTTTCTGTTGAAATTTTGTGTGGATGTAATGTCTAATCGAGGATGTCTCGATATGAGGAAAAGGAAGAGAGGCAAGAGCTCAAGCTTGGGGATGCCTGAGGCACCCCAAGTAAATATTCATGGAGACTCAAGCGTCTAAGCTTGGGGATGCCCCGGAAGGCATCCCCTCTTTCTTCAACAAGTATCGGTATGTTTTCGAATTCGTTTCATTTATGCATTATGTGCAAGTCCTGGAGAGTCTTTTGCATTTAGTTTTCACTTTTCTTTTATGCACCATGCTGTTATGATATAGTCCTTGGTTGATTTATAGAATGGTCATTGCACTTCACTTAAATCTTTTGAGTGTGGCTTTATAGAATGCTTCACGTGCTTCACTTATATTATTTGAAGTTTGGATTGCCTGTTTCTCTTCACATAGAAAACCGCCATTTGTAGAATGGTCTTTTGCTTCACTTATATTTGTTAGAGCGTGGGCATATCTTTTGTAGAAAGAATTAAACTCTCTTGCTTCACTTATATCAATTTAGAGAGATGACAAGAATTGGTCATTCACATGGTTAGTCATAAAATCCTACATGAACTTGTAGATCGCTGAATATGATATGTTTGATTCCTTGCAATAGTTTTGCGATATAAAGATGGTGATATTAGAGTCATGCTAGTGGGTGTTTGTGGATTGTAGAGACACTTGTCTTGAGGTTTGCAAGTCCCGTAGCATGCACGTATGGTAACCATTGTGTGACAAATTTGAAGCATGGGGTATTTCTTTGATTGTCTTCCTTATGAGTGGCGGTCGGGGACGAGCGATGGTCTTTTCCTACCAATCTATCCCCCTAGGGGCATGCGTAGTAGTACTTTTCTTCGAGGGCTAATAAACTTTTGCAATAAGTATATGAGTTCTTTATGACTAATGTGAGTCCATGGATTATACGCACTTTTACCTTTCCATCATTGCTAGCCTCTTCGGTACCGTGCATTGCCCTTTCTCACCTCGAGAGTTGGTGCAAACTTCGCTGGTGCATCCAAACCCCGTGATATGATACGCTCTATCACACATAAGCCTCATTATATCTTCCTCAAAACAGCCACCATACCTACCTATCATGGCATTTCCATAGCCATTCCGAGATATATTGCCATGCAACTTTCATCATCATCATATACATGACTTGAGCATTCATTGTCATATTGCTTTGCATGATCGTAAGATAGCTAGCATGATGTTTTCATGGCTTGTCCATTTTTTTTATGTCATTGCTATGCTAGATCATTGCACATCTCGGTACACCGCCAGAAGCATTCATATAGAGTCATATCTTTGTTCCAGTATCGAGTTGTAATATCGAGTTGTGAGTAAATAAAAGTGTGATGATCATCATTATAGAACATTGCCCCATAAAAACAAGAAAAAAAAAGGAAAGGCCAAAGAAGCCTAAATAAAAAAGGGGGCCAAAGAAGCCCACCCAAAAAAAAGAAAAAAAAGAAAAAGAAAAGAAAAAGAAAAGGGGCAATGTTACTATCCTTTTTCCACACTTATGCTTCAAAGTAGCACCATGTTCTTCATATAGAGAGTCTCTTATGTTGTCACTTTCATATACTAGTGGGAATTTTTCATTATAGAACTTGGCTTGTATATTCCAACGATGGGCTTCCTCAAATGCCCTAGGTCTTCGTGAGCAAGCAAGTTGGATGCACACCCACTAGTTTCTTTTGTTGAGCTTTCATACATTTATAGCTCTAGTGCATCCGTTGCATGGCAATCCTACTCCTCGCATTGACATCAATTGATGGGCATCTCCATAGCCCATTGATTAGCCGCATCAATGTGAGACTTTCTTTTTTTGTCTTCTCCACATAACCTCCATCATTATATTCTATTCCACCTATAGTGTTATATCCATGGCTTGCGCTCATGTATTGCGTGAGGTTTGAAAAAGCTGAAGCGTGTTAAAAAGTATGAACCAATTGCTCGGCTTGTCATCGGGGTTGTGCATGATGGGGGCATTTTGTGTGACGAAAATGAAGCATGGCCAAACTATATGATTTTGTAGGGATAAGCTTGCTTTGGCCATGTTGTTTTGAAAAGACATGATTGCTTTATTGGTACGCTCGAAGTATTATAGTTTTTATGTCAAATGATAGACTATTGCTTTGAATCACTCGTGTCTTAATATTCATGCCATGATTAGACATATGATCAAGATTATGCTAGGTAGCATTCCACATCAAAAATTATCTTTTTATCAATTACCTACTCGAGGACGAGCAGGAATTAAGCTTGGGGATGCTGATACGTCTCCGTCGTATCTATAATTTTTGATTGTTCCATGCCAATATTCTTCAACTTTCATATACTTTTGGCAAATTTTTATACTATTTTTTGGGACTAACATATTGATCCAGTGCCCAGTGCCAGTTCCTGTCTGTTGCATGTTTTTTGTTTCGCAGAAACCCAATATCAAACGGAGTCCAAACGGGATAAAAACGGACGGAGAATTATTTTGGAATATTTGTGATTTTTGGGAAGTAAAATCAACGCGAGACGGTGCCCGAGGGGGCCAGGAGATAGGGGGCGCGCCCTAGGGAGGCAGGCGCGCCCTGGACTCTCCTGGGGGCCCCATAAGGCGGTTGATGCTCTTCTTTTGCCGCAAGAAAGATAATTTTATGAGAAAGATCTGGGCGAAAGATTCACCCCAATCGGAGTTACGGATCTCCCAATATAAAAGAAATGGTGAAGAGGTAGAATCTGAGAACGCAGAAACAGAGAGATAGATCCAATCTCGGAGGGGCTCTCGCCCCTGCCACGCCATGGGAGCCAAGAACCAGAGGGGAAACCCTTCTCCCATCTAGGAGAAGGTCAAGGAAGAAGAAGAAGAAGGGGGGCTCTCTCCCCCTTGCTTCCGGTGGCGCCGGAGCGCTGCCGGGGGCCATCATCATCACCGCGATCTTCACCAACACCTCCGCCATCTTCACCAACATCTCCATCACCTTCCCCCATCCATATTCAGCGGTCCACTCTCTCGCAACCCATTGTACCCTCTACTTGAACATGGTGCTTTATGCTTCATATTATTATCCAATGATGTGTTGCCATCCTATGATGTCTGGGTAGATTTCCGTTGTCCTATCGGTGATTGATGAATTGCTATGATTGGTTTGAGTTGCATGTTTTATTATTGGTGCTGTCCTATGGTGCCCTCCGTGTCGCGCAAGCGTGAGGGATTCCCACTGTAGGGTGTTGCAATGCGTTCATGATTCGCTTATAGTGGGTTGCGTGAGTGACTGAAACACAAACCCGAGTAAGGGGATTGTTGCGTATGGGATAAAGGGGACTTGATACTTTAATGCTATGGTTGGCTTTTACCTTAATGAATCTTTAGTATTTGCGGATGCTTTCTAGAGTTCCAATCATAAGTGCATATGATCCAAGTAGAGAAAGTATCTTAGCTTATGCCTCTCCCTCAAATAGAATTGCAATAGTGATTACCGGTCTAGTAACGTAGTCAGTTGCTTAGGGACAATTCCACAACTCCTACCACCACTTTTCCACACTCGTTATATTTACTTTATTGCTTCTTTATCTAAAAAACCCCTAGTTTATATTTACATGTTCTTTATTATCTTGCAAACCTATCCTATCACACCTACAAAGTACTTCTAGTTTCATACTTGTTCTAGGTAAAGTGAACGTCAAGCGTGCGTGGAGTCGTATTAGTGGCCGATAGGACTTGAGAGAGTATTTGTTCTACCTTTATCTCCTCGTTCGGTTTGACACTCTTACTTATCGAAAGAGGCTACAACTACCCCGTATACTTGCGGTTCATCATCCGAAAGGGACACGTGGCCCCCATGAGAGTGGAGGGCGCGACCCCCTGTAGGGCACGCCCCCTGTCTCGTGGGCTCCTCGTGTGCCTCCCGGACTCCGTTTTCTTGCACGTTACCTATTTTGGTCGATAAAAATTCATTATATATACTCCCGAAGGTTTTGACCACCGTATCACGCAAATATCCTCTGTTTTCGTTTTGAGCTGTTTCTGTTTCAGATCTAGAGCATCATGGCGTCTCCAAGCGCTCCCAAGGACAAGTTTTTCGAGAGGGTTATCAACCCCTATCTCGCGGAGGTGCTGCAACATCCTCAAACCATTGAGATGCGTGAGGGGGTGCTGCACATCCGTGATGTGGAGGGACCAAGGCGTACCGGGAGCGTGGAGACAAAGCTCGAAGCCGTGGAGCAGGAAGTTTTCAAGTGTCAAGGGATGTTGGAGCGTGGACTCGACGCCAACCAGATGATGATCACAGAGTTCACCAACAACCACAAGCTAGATGCTAATGTCATTGGGGAGACCATCTTCAAGCTTCAAGAGAAAATCGAGCACCTCCAAGCCCAGATCTATGACCTACAAAACCAGAATTGTGAGTATGAATATAGATTCAAGCGAATGAGTTTGGCTGCAGATTTAAGGATCCTAGAGACTCGATCATCCTTTTATGATGGAGAGCCTATGCTTTGGAAGACGGACGACAAGCCTACATCATCAACAACCCCTACTTCACCACCTCCGAGGAAATAATCACATGAGTATGGGCACTCCCCTTGGCAACTGCCAAGCTTGGGGGAGGTGCCCCGGTATCGTATCACCATCACACTCCTATCTTTACCGCTTTATTTAGTTCGATCCTTTTAGTAGTATCTTGATCTAGTAGATTCAAGTTTTGATATCAAGTAATTTTGAGTTTTGCTTTGTGATCTCTTTTTGTAATCGAGTCTGTGAGTTATCTATAATAAAGATTAGTGTTGAGTCAAGGGCTTTGCTATGTTGCTATGATCTTGAGAAAGTAGAAATAATGAAAGAGTTCATATTGATTTTATGGATAGTGATAACTTCACAAATAGAAAGTATGAGGCATAAAATTTGTTGAGAGTTGATGAACGTAGCCTTGGTCATCGTTGCAATTAATAGGAAGTGATAAGGAAGGAGGGGTTCACATATAAATATATTATCTTGGACATATTTTATGATTGTGAAGCACTCATTAAGTATGGCATGCTAAAAGAGTTGATGTTGGACAAGGAAGACAACGTAATGGTTTATGTTTTCCGACATCTCAGTTAAAGTATATTATCATTGACCTTCCAAACATGTTAAGCTTGCCTTTCCCTCTCATGCTAGCCAAATTCCTTGCACCAAGTAGAGATACTACTTGTGCTTCCAAACACCCTTAAACCCAGTTTTGCCATGAGAGTCCACCATATCTACCTATGGATTGAGTAAGATCCTTCAAGTAAGTTGTCATCGGTGCAAGCAATAAAAATTGCTCTCTAAATATGTATGACTTATTAGTGTAGAGAAAACAAGCTTTGTACGAACTTGTTGTGGAAGTAATAAAAGCGACGGACTGCATAATAAAGGTCCACATACAAGGGGCAATATAAAGTGACGTTCTTTTGCATTAAGATTTCGTGCATCAACCCTAAACGCGCATGACAACCTATGCTCCCTCTGCGAAGGGCCTATCTTTTACTTTATGTTTTTACTTTATGCTTGAGTCAAGGTGATCCTCACCTTTCCTTTTTTATTTTATCCTTTGGTAAGCTCCTCGTGTTTGAAAGATCATGATATATATATCCAATTGGATGTAAGTTGGCATGGGCTATTATTGTTGACATCACCTAAAGGTGAATACGTTGGAAGGCAGCACAATAAGCCCCTATCTTTCTCAGTGTCCGGCTGAAACTCTATAACCACAAGTACCGTGTGAGTGTTAGCAATTGTAGGAGACTACGAGATAGTAGAGTATGTGAGCATGCTGAAAAGCTCTATTATTGACTCTTTCTGATGTTACGATAAATTCTAATTGCTTCAATGACTGGGATTATAGTTTGTTAGTTCCCAATGAAGTTTTTGAACCATACTTGACATTGTGAATTGCTTGTTACTTGAGCATAGGAAATCATATGACAAAATCTATATATGTTGCTGTTATTAGAATGATCATGATGCCCTCATGTCCGTATTTTATTTTTATCGACACCTCTATCTCTAAACATGTGGGCATATTTTTCGATTTCGGCTTCCGCTTGAGGACAAGCGAGGTCTAAGCTTGGGGGAGTTGATACGTCCATTTTGCATCATGCTTTTATATCAGTATTTATTGCATTATGGGCTGTTATTACACATTATATCTCAATACTTATGGCTATTCTCTCTTATTTTACAAGGTTTACCATGAAGAGGGGGAATGCCGGCAGCTGGAATTCTGGCTGGAAAAGGAGCAAACGTTGGAAACCTATTCTGCACAGCTCCAAAAGTCTTGAAACTCCACGAAATAACTTTTTGGAATTAATAAGAATTTCGGAGCGAAAGAAATATGCCAGGGGGACCACACCCTGTCCAGGAGACAGGGGCACCCCCCTATAAGGCGCGCCCCCTATCTCCTGGGCCCCCTGGTGGGCCTCCAGCGTCCATCTTCTGCTATATCATCACTTTTACCCTGGAAAAAATCGTGGGCAAGCTTACGGGATCAAACTCCGCCGCCACGAGGCGGAACCTTGGCGGAATCAATCTAGGGCTCCAGCAGAGCTGTTCTACCGGGGACACTTCCCTCCGGGAGGGGGAAATCTGAAGGAAATATGCCCTAGAGGCAATAATAAAGTTATTATTTATTTCCTCATATCATGATAAATGTTTGTTATTCATGCTATAATTGTATTAACCGGAAACATGATACATGTGTGAATACATAGACAAACTAGATGTCACTAGTATGCCTCTACTTGACTAGCTCATTAATCAAAGATGGTTATGTTTCCTAGCCATAGACATGTTTTGTCATTTGATTAATGGGATCACATCATTAGGAGAATGATGTGATTGACTTGACCCACTCCGTTAGCTTAGCACTTGATCGTTTAGTATGTTGCTATTGCTTTCTTCATGACTTATACAAAGTTCCTATAACTATGAGATTATGCAACTCCCGTTTACCGGAGGAACACTTTGTGTGCTACCAAACGTCACAACGTAATTGGGTGATTATAAAGGAGCTCTACAGGTGTCTCCAAAGGTACATGTTGAGTTGGCGTATTTCGAGATTAGGTTTTGTCACTCTGATTGTCGGAGAGGTATCTCTGGGCCCTCTCGGTAATGCACATCACTATAAGCCTTGCAAGCAATGTGGCCAATGAGTTGGTTACGGAATGATGCATTACGCAACGAGTAAAGAGACTTGCCGGTAACGAGATTGAACTAGGTATTGGATACCGACGATCGAATCTCGGGTAAGTAACATACCGATGACAAAGGGAACAAAGTATGTTGTTATGCGGTTTGACCGATGAAGATCTTCGTAGAATATGTAGGAGCCAATATGAGCATACAGGTTTCGCTATTGGTTATTGACCGGAAACAGTTCTAGGTCATGTCTACATAGTTCTCGAACCCGTAGGGTCCGCACACTTAACGTTACGATGACAGTTATATTATGAGTTTATATGTTTTGATGTACCGAAGGTTGTTCGGAGTCCCGGATGTGATCACGGACATGACAAGGAGTCTAGAAATGGTCGAGACATAAAGATTGATATATTGGACGACTATATTCGGACACCGGAATAGTTCCGGGGGTTATCGGATATATATCGGAGTACCGGGGGTTACCGGAACCCCCCCGGGAACTAATGGGCCTTGTTGGGCCCTAGTGGAAAGAGAGAGGGGCCGGCAAGGACAAGAGGAGCGCCCCCTCCCCTTGAGTCCGAATAGGACAAGGAAGGGGGGGAGGCGGCGCCCCCCTTGCCTTTCCCCTCTCCTACTCCTTCCCTTCCCCTCCTCCTTGGACTAGGAAAGGGAGGGGCAAACCTACTTGGAGTAGGTTTCCCCCTCCTAGGGCGCGCCACCTCCTTGGCCGGCCCCCTCCTCCTCCCCCCTTTATATACGAAGGAGGGGGGCACCCCATAAAAACAACAATTGATCCCTTGGATCTCTTAGCCGTGTGCGGTGCCCCCCTCCACCATAATCCACCTCGATAATATCGTAGCGGTGCTTAGGCGAAGCTCTGCGTCGGTAGAACATCAAGATCGTCACCACACCGTCATGCTGACGGAACTCTCCCTTGACACTCGGCTGGATCGGAGTTCGAGGGACGTCATCGAGCTGAACGTGTGCTTGAACTCGGAGGTGCCGTAGTTTCGGTGCTTGATCGATCGGGCTGTGAAGACGTACGACTACATCAACCGCGTTGTTCTAACGCTTCCACGTTCGGTCTATGAGGGTACATGGACAACACTCTCCCCTCTCGTTGCTATGCATTACCATGATCTTGCGTGTGCGTAGGAATTTTTTTGAAATTACTACGTTCCCCAACAGTGGCATCCGAGCCAGGTTTTATGCGTAGATGTTATATGCACGAGTAGAACACAAGTGAGTTGTGAGAGATACAAGTCATACTGCTTACCAGCATGTCATACTTTGGTTCGGCGGTATCAGGGGCGAAATTGGGCCTGGGGCAACTGGGGCTGTAGCCCCAGGCGTGGCCCAACTAGCACATGTACGTATAGAAGCAATTTTATCAGAATTTGGGATAAATAGAAGATTAGCCCCGGGCTTCACGTACAAGGCTTCAGCCCATTAGCCCAAGTCAAGTCGATCGATTGAATAGGAAATCAATCGCGCAGTATGTCGACGCTTCGATCTGTCGTTCATTTGCCAAGGGAAAAAACCCTCTCCCGATCGAGAAACCCTCGCCTAGTCGCCGCCGCCCTCGTTAGTCATCAACCGTGTTTCCCCGCCGGCCGCCGCGCCGCCCGCCTGGTCCGGTGTCCTGACCACCTGCCTCTCCTTCTTTTGATCTTATTGAAGTGTTCCTAAATTACAGTGCACGCACACACTGCGGTACAGCGGCACAGGTAGTACATATTGTTCAATTAATTGGAAATCCTTCTATGTCATCAACCATTCCAGCAAATTTTTTTCTAAATCTGTACCATCTAAGCAATTAATTCAGTATCTTCAACAATACTCAACTCTGTATCATTTAATTATTTTCCCTGGGTCCTTTTATGTCATGCAAACTCGATGAATTGGTGGTGTTAAATCATATTACTTAGTTCTTATTTCATTGTCACCAGGAGATTATAAGTCCAAGATGAAGAGAACCCGTACAATTGAATCTTTCCAATCAGTTGAGCATGATGTATTATACAGTGCTATCAAAAAAGAGAGGAAACACAAGGGGCTACTACCTCGTGGACTTTGTGAAATGGTATCAAAAAAGAGAGGAAACACAAGGAGCATGATGTATTATACAGTGCTATCAAAAAAGATATACTCTGTTGATGATGTGGCACGCAGTATCAATTGCATCAATCCAAAAACGCTGAGGCGTTTTGTATTCATCAAGCATAGTGCGAGCCATCTCAACAAGAGTTCGGTTTTTGCGCTCCACGACGCCATTTTGCTAAGGAGTATAGGGAGCAGATAACTCATGAGTAATACCAAGTTCATCAAGATAGGCATCAAGACCGGAATTCTTGAACTCAGTTCCATTGTCACTTCTGATGTGCTTGATCTTCACACCAAAGTTGGTTGAACCCCTCGAGCAAAATCGTTTGAGGACTTCCTGCACTTCATGCTTGTAAGTAACAATGTGTACCCATGTATATCGAGAGTAATCATCAACAATGACAAAACCATATAAAGATGCATCATTAGTGACTGCTGAGTAATGGTTAGGTCCGAAGAGGTCCATGTGAAGCAATTCGAATAGACGAGTAGTGGTCATGATAGTCTTCGCTGGATGCTTGGCCTTGGTCATTTTTCCAGCTTCACAGGCTCCGCATAAGTGATCCTTGAGGAATTTGACATTTTCAATGCCAATGGCATGCTTCTTCTTCGCAAGCGTGTTCAAATTCCTCATGCCTGCGTGACCAAGTCGTCGATGCCATAGCCAGCCTTCTGAAGCTTTTGCAAGTAGACACACGGCTGGTTGTGGTCCTGTAGAGAAATCAACAATATACAGGTCTCCTCTCCTAAAGCCTTCGAAGACTTTGGAATTGTCAGCTTCCATAATCACAACACAGCGATACTTGCCAAAGACAACAACCATATCAAGATCACAAAGCATTGAGACTGACATGAGGTTGTATCCTAAGGACTCAACAAGCATGACTTTGTCCATGCATTTATCCTTAGAGATTGCAACCTTACCAAGACCCAATACCTGACTTTTGCCTTTGTCAGCAAAGATGATATGCTTCAGATGTGACAGTGATAAGGGAGCATCCATCAATAGATTCTTGTCACCAGTCATGTGATTCGTACATCCACTATCGAGGACCCATTCAGTAGTTTTGGGTTGATCATCCTGCAGATGAATTAGTGTAGCTTACAATCTCATATGCTTCATCAGTGAAGAATATGATATCAAGTTCATCAGATGAATTTCATCAAGCAGAAAACAGATATATCAGTATGAGGACGTGTGAAATGAAAGTTCATTTCATCATGATTCGCCTGCGTCCTTTCAGGCAATTTTTGTCAGGTCCCCAGCAAATTCTTCAGACGTTAAAGCACGTCTGGAGACCTGACCCTGCAGAAGAGATTAGTTCTTTTTCTTCACCACCCACATCTGAAGGGGTGGCAAAGAGTTCATCACTCTGCGAGCACCATACGAGAATGGTGGCATAGAGGCCAAACCATTTCGTTTCACATAAGAGGGGTTAGGGTAAGCATATGAATAAGCAGAGAAATTCTTCGAGGACTTATGAACATAATGATTTGAAGAATAATGCACATATTCATAGCCCTTAGCTCTACCCTGCGAGACAGAGTTGTTAGCACGATGATAATCATATGAGGACTTTGATCCTTTTGAGGAATTTGATCCACGTGAGGAATTTGGTCCGTATGAGGACTTGGATCCATATGAAGAATTTGATCTGGGGTTCCTGTTCTTCACAGGTGGTGTCATGAGGACATTCACCTGAAGACTTTCAACATAACTTTTGGGAACCCAGATTTTCTTCATAGGGGAACCGTTCCTGCAGTTAGTGCCAACATATATAGCAAATACTTCACCATTCTGATTTTTGAACAGTTTATAGTTGGAGTCAAATGACTCATCAGAAGAATGAGGAGATTCACATGTAAAGCCGGATAAGTTAGATGGATCAACTGGAGGTCCCTTTGCAGCAACCCATGAGGTTTTGGGTTACTGCTCAGGCTTCCAATATGTTCCATCAGCATTGAGTTTCCTCTCAAAGGCAATACCCTCTTTCCTAGGGTTTCTGTTGAGGATCTGCTTTTTAAGCACATCACAAAGAGTCTGATGCCCTTTGAGGCTTTTGTACATGCCTGTCATGTACAATTCCTTCAGCCCTGCATTGTCAGTGATACTAGCAATGTCCTCAGATGAGGAATTAGTGATAGCAAAGGCAGATGAAGAATTTGTAACAGTTGAAGCATTTGAACATTCAGGTGAAGAATTAGCAGATTCACGTTCAATGCACTTTAAGCATGGAGGAACAAATTCTTCCTGAGAAGCGCTGATTTGTTGAGCTAGTAATGAATTGCACTCCTTCTGAAGATCTTCATAACACACTATTAGCTTTTCAAGATCTTCCTTTCTTTGAAGAGATTCAGAAGAAAGCTTCTCGTGATCTTGCTTTTCTTGAAGAAATTCATAAGAAAGTTTCTCATGATCAGATAAGAGAGTGTTATGATGACTTTGAAGGTTATCAAACCTAGACTGAAGTCTCTGAAGATTTTCAGTCAGGGCTTTAGTGCGATCCATTTCTTCACCCAACATATCATCACTTTTATCTAGCATGTTTTGAACCTTTTCAAAAGCCCGTTGTTGTTTTACAGCAATCTTAGCAAGTTTAGAGTAGTTGGGCTTGAGATCCTCATCAGATTCATTTTCACTAGATTCAGAGGAGTTGTATTTGAGTACCTTTGCACCTTTCGCCATGAAGCAATAGGTGGGAGCGTAGCCATCATTATCTTCATCAGGCTTGTCGGTGGGGTCAGTTTCTTCAGTGTTGAAGATGGACTTGCTGACAAAAGCAGTAGCGAAGGCCAGACTCGCCACACCAGATTCAGATTCTTCAGACGCCTCCTCTTCATCATTTTCCTCAGATTCAGCTTCAGAGTCCATTTCCTTGCCAATGAATGCCCGAGCCTTCTTGGAGCTGCTCTTCTTGTGAGATGAAGACTTCGAGGATTTTGATGATGAAGATTTTGACAATTTTTTCTTCTTCTTCGCATCATCAGAACTGTAATCCTTGTATTTCTTCTTCTTCATTTCCTTTTCCCACTGAGGACAATCTTGAATATAGTGACCAGGTTTCTTGCATTTGTGGCACAGCCTTCTCTTATAGTCACTGGTTGAGGAATCACTGCTTCTTGAGGATTTTCCAAAGCGACCACGTCTTGAGAACTTCTGGAATTTCTTCACGAGCAGTGCTAGCTCCTGGCTCAATTCTTCAGGATCACCAAGGCTGCTACCAGAATCCTCACATTCAGAGTCAGACACAGCCTTGGCCTTCAGGGCACGTGGTTTGCCATAGCTCGAACCATATAGATCTCTCTTTTCAGCAAGCTGGAACTCGTGAGTATTTAGCCTTTTGAGGATATCGGCAGGATCAAGAGACTTGTAGTCAGCACGTTCTTGTATCATCAGTCCCAGAGTATCAAATGAGGAATCAAGCGATCTCAACAGTTTCTTCACCACTTCATGGTCAGTGATGTCAGTGGCACCGAGGGCTTGAAGCTCATTTGAGATGTCAGTGAGGCGGTCAAAGGTTTGTTGGACATTTTCATTGTCGAGTCTTTTGAAGCGGTTGAAGAGATTCCGAAGAACATCAACTCGAGAGTCACGCTGAGTTGAGACTCCTTCATTCACTTTGGACAGCCTATCCCAGATAAGCTTAGCAGTTTCCAAAGCAGTCACTCTTCCATACTGTCCTTTGCTCAGATGGCCACATATGATATTCTTCGCTTGAGAATCGAGTTGCTTAAATCTCTTCACATCGGTAGCGTTCAGTGAGGGTGAGACAGAGGGAACACCATTTTCCACAACATACCAGAGATCGTTGTCAATTGCCTCAAGATGCATTCGCATCTTGTTTTTCCAGTAGGGGTAGTCCGTCCCATCAAAGGTAGGACACCCAGCCGAGACCTTGATCATACCTGCGGTCAACATAACTAAAACTCCAGGTGGTTAAACCAAAATCACACAGAACAAGGGAGTACCTTGCTCTGATACCAATTGAAAGTGCGTTATATCGACTAGAGGGGGGGTGAATAGGCGATTTTTATGAATTCTTCACCGAGGAATTTGCTGGTGAGGAAATTCCTTAGCGAAGAACTACTTGCAGCGGAATAAGTACTTAGAAGTAAGCATAGCAGAATACAAGCATGGTCATCATGATGAAATGAAGACTAGCACAGAGTACAGAAAGCGTAATCACAGGATAACACAAGACGAAGACAAACAGACTGAAGAAATTGAACTGAGGAAATTGAGAAAGTCTTCAGTCAAAGTCTTCAGACACAGATATGAACAACACTCAACACAGTAATGAGGAAATGAAAGGGTTGAGGAGATAGAACCAGTTAGGTTGGTGAAGACAATGATTTGGTAGACCAGTTCCAACTGCTGTCTTAGTTGTACATCTGGTTGGAGCGGCTGAGTATTTAAACTCGAGGACACGCAGTCCTGGACACCCAGTCGCCGAGCCGCAGCTCAAGACACCCAGTCCTCACCGTATTCTCCTTGAACTAAGGCCACGCAGACCTCGTCCAATCACTCGTGGTAATTCTTCAGGTGACTTCCAAACCTTCACAGACTTGGTCACTCGGCAATCCACAATTCCTCTTGGACGCTCTAGACCGTGACGCCTAACCGTCTGGAAGAAGCACAGTCTTCAAAGGTAACAAGCGTCGGATCCATGCAGGATCAATTTCTTCAGTGATGCTCAATCACTTTGGGTTTGTAGGGGTTTGGTTTGGGTTTTCCTCACTTGATGATTTTCGCTCAAAGTCCTCGGAGGATGGGTTGCTCTCAAATGACAAGTGTCAAGTTCTCTCGGAGCAGCCAACCAACTAGTGGTTGTAGGGGGCGGCTATTTATAGCCTAGGGAGCAGCCCGACATGATAAGACATAAATGCCCTTTAATGATATGACCGTTAGGTGGATAAGATATTTTGGGACAGCCGGCGCGCAGCACAGCAACGGTCGGAAATTTGACTTTCAAATTCCTCAGGGCTATCATGTTCCTCACTGTGTAGGCAATTCGCACTGGCGAATTCCTAACTCCTCAGTCAGAGCAAAGTCCTCAGTGATCAGAAGAACTGCGTCTCTGTCACTGAAGAGATTGACTGAACTGTATGAGATTTCCAATGGCTTCACTCGAAGGGATTGGTAGGTGTAGGATTTTGAGTTGAGCATCACATGGAAATTTTCCTTAGTATTTCCTCGACCCCCTTTAACAGTACGGTGTTTCCTATGACTCAAGAAAGAGAAAATGAAACTACGAAAACAAAAGTCTTCACGCTTCATGTTCCTCAAATGAATACCAAGTCTTCAAGGTCACACCAATTTCTTCACTTTCAAAGTCTTCAGAAAGTCAAAGTCTTCAGTCGAAGAACTTCTTTTTAGGGGTCGACTTTCTCTGTAAATATCAAACTCCTCATAGACTTATAGACCTGTGTACACTTACAAACGCATCAGTCCCTTAACCTATAAGTCTTCAATACACCAAAATCACTAAGGGGCACTAGATGCACTTACAATCTCCCCCTTTTTGGTGATTGATGATAATATAGGTTAAGTTTTCAACGGGGATAAACATATGAAGTGTAAATACTGATATTGAGGAATTTGATTGCAAGATATAGAAGAACTCCCCCTGAAGATGTGCATAGTGAGGAATTTTCTTTTGAGGCAATGCACATTTGAAGAGTTGAATCATGGAGATCTCCCCCTATATCTTGTAATTCATACACGCATTTAATGTATAATATGAAGAATTTGAAATGCATGATGAAATATGGTGCCTGATGAAATTCAGCATGCGTGCAATAATATTAACGAGGAATGAGCATGCCGAAGGCATCAAAAGTATCGGAGCATAGTGCATCAAAAGTATCAGAGCACCATCGGGTTTAAGATTACAACTCGATCCAAATAAAAGTTTCAGAAGAACGAGAGTTGTAACTTACAGAAAACGCCCTTTATATAGACCCGCTTGAAGACTAACTCAGATTTCTCCCCCTTTGTCATCAAATGACCAAAAGGATTGAAACTGAGGACTAACGCCCCTGAAGAATTTCAAGTTGATGAAGGAGCGCCAGCGTTGTCGGGGTTGTTCGTTGTAGCAGGGCATGCTGTAGTGTCGTCCAAATCTTCATACTCATCAGTGGCACGCGATGAAGAATAAGAGCTGGCCACCAGTGGAGGAACTTTGACCCTCTTGAATTTCTTCGGAGGAGGTGCAGACCAGTCAAATTCTTCCTTGAGACCCATAGTCTTCAGTTCTTCAGCGCTATATACATGAGTGAGGATAGTCCAGGTGCGGTTGAGGGTTTCATGAAGGTAGTAATGGTTCTTCTTCACTGCATTGTGTGTTGAGGTCATATTGTGAAGAATTGCACCAAACTGATGCTTTACCCATTTGTGATTGTGATCAACCTTCTGATGAAGGCTGAGGAGTAACTCACGGTCAGTCATCACCCTGGGTGATGTGGCTTGAGGATTTTGCTTAGCCGAGGTATTTGCGGCAGTGTCATGTGTGGCAGAGTCGTCATTGGTAGAGTAAGATGTAGCCAGGCAAAATTGACCATCCAATGGACGAATGCCTTCATCGATCACAGCAGCTGCCTTGCCTTTATCATCAGATGATGAAACTGGTCGTTTGAGGACTTCAATGGGAGGCAAGTAGCTACCGTGGTTCAGAGTGTCAGCTTTGTAATTCAGTGAAGATCTTGCCCTTATGAATCTCATAATCCAAGGCGCATAGGGCTTCAGCTCGAATGGTGACATAGCAACATTTGCCAGAGTCCTCATGAAGAAATCATGGAAGTTTACGGGAACGCCATGAATGATGTTGAAAAGCATATTCTTCATGATGCCAACAACTTCTTCATCATTTGAGTCATGGCCTTTTATAGGACTCATTGTCTTTGTCAGAATGCGATAGACAGTCCTTGGCACATAGAGTAATTCCTTGACGAGGAATTTGGTTCGTGGGGCCTGCCCTGGCTTCAAAGGCTTCATAAGCACTTGCATATAGTGATTTGTCAGTTCAGGGTCACTGTAGATGCAACGTGCACTGTCATGGGGAGGATCTAGAGGAAGGACACGAAGCAATTCAGTTGCCGGTGCCTTGTAGTGAGTGTTTTCTGTCATCCAATCCAACACCCATGAATTGACATCTTCAGCGTCTCCAGTGATATGCAGTGTGGCGTAGAACTGAAGAATGAGTTCTTCATTCCAATCGCAAATGTCAGTGCAGAAATTTAGTAATCCTGCATCGTGAATAACACTGAGGACTGGCTCGAAGCATGGCAGAGATTCCATATCCACATGAGGAGTATGTTCATGATCGAAGATTTTGTCTTTGTCAAACAGGACTGAGGAATAGAAGTTGGCTTGACTAGCAGTACAGAAACGCCTCTTCCTTATGCGAGCAGAGTCATAGGGGTTGTAGTCAGTGAAGAATACATGCTCGGAAAAGAAGTCTTCAGCCTTGAACTTCTGTTTGCTTGAGAACGGATTCTTCGGCTTTGGCAGAGGGATGTCAGTGATTTGCAGTACCACCTCAGGAATTGCGAGCTCAGGTTCTTCAGGCTGAGGAATTTCTGGTTCCTTTTCTTGTGCTACCTGATGATCAGCTGCAGTAGGTTCTTCAGCACTAGTGGCTGGAATATCTTCATGAACAGAGGGAGTGGAATGAGTTTCTTCAGAGCCCATTTGAACTGTTGTTGCCGGGGACTGAGGAATCTGTTGGATAGGTGTGAATAGAGGAGTATTGGGATGCTGACTTTCCCAAAAGTCATCATTCATCATTGGTGTGGTGCATCCTATATCCACATCTTCATCTTCAATTTCCTCAACACCAGCCTCTTCAGCCGTGAACTGAGGCATGGGTGAGGAAATGACTGACTTTGAAGGGATTGCATCCACTTCAATTTCTTCATCAATCTACTCTGACGATGCAGCAGAATGATTTTCTTCATCAGATCCGCTTGGGATCTTATAGTCTTCTCCAAAAGGAACAATTTCCTTTGATGACATGGAGGAAATTGGAACAACATCAATTGGATTTTCAAGTGAGCTGGTCATTGGCTTCATTTTCTTCGCAGCCGAAGAATTTGACGCAGTTGATGCCTTCCTTTTCTTCACTGCAGCTCGCTCTGCAGCCTTGGTCTTCTTCACCTCATAGGCAGATGGAAGAATTGGAGTTGGTGTAGGCGCGGGAGGAGCTGAGGAATCTGGTTGATTTTCTTCAGGCGCAACTGATGCAGTTGCCCTGATCTCTTCAGTTTCTTCAGGCGCACCACTAGTGGATGCCCTGGCAATTTCTTCAGCGGCTGGGATGGAGTAATCAGCCCTGGAACTTGTATTTTCTTCAGCAGGCTGAAAGTCATCAGCGGTGCTGGCATGTTCTTCAGCAGGCTGAGCAGAGTCTGCAGCCTGAAGATTTTCTTGTTGCGATGGGGCTGCAACATCCGTGAATTTCTTCATCAGATCGTCGAATCTCACTTTGGCTCCTTGCCAATCAGCATAGTAGTCATCAAAGTCTTTGCTGAGGGCTTGAATTTCACACTGAGCCTTGAGAAGTTCCTCAGGTGTCATTCTGACAACATTTTTCTTCAGGAGCTTCTCCTTTCTGTATTGAGCTTTCTTGATCTCTCTTGCCTTTTCAAATTTCCATTTCTCTTGAGTGATGAAATGGGTCATCATGTGACTTTGACCAGGAGTCAGAGGAAGATCAGGCATTGGAGTGTTTGGATCCTTGTGCCAGAGATCAATGTAATCGAGGATTTTCCTTGGATCCAAAAGAAGTGGCACAGATGTGCCTTTGGCTCTAGCGGCCTTTACCTATCTGTCTCTGATGATTTCTGCAAGTTCATCATCAGAAGCTTCATCGTCAGATGGCACATGGAATGCAACCTGTTTCTTCCTTGGACTTGGCCGAGGACCGCATCCAGCTGTTGCCTTAGTCTTCAACAGTGTGGGGCCTGATGAGGACATTGGTGCAGCTGAGGAACTTGCTGAGACACCAGAGGCAATCGAGAAACCCGTAGTCCTTTGACATGTAGCCAGATGCACAGGAGCTGAGGACTTTGATGGAGCAGTAGCAGTCTGAGGAATTTTCCGTGAGGGCATAGCTGAGGAACTTGGCCGTGAGGGCGCTGTTGGGGAAGCACTTGGCTTACGAGCAGGCTTCTTTGGCATGGATTTCCTCGGCTTGACCAAGGCCTCAGTTGCAGCAGTAGTGGCAGAATCCTCATTGAATTTCTTCACTGCCTCCTTGGCTTGCCTTGCCAATTTGGCTTGGCGCTTAGCCCATTCTTCAGGAAAATCCTCACCACTTTTGATACTGGTGGGATCAGCTACTTGGCCAGGTGCCAATGGAGCTCTTGGGCATGGAGGATTTAAAGCAAATTTCTTCATATACTTTGGAGTAACATATCTGTACTCCCTCCATTCTCTTGCCCATCTCCGTTCAATCCTCTGTATGCGCACCTTGCGCTGATTTTTGTTTTCTTTGCCAAACTTGGCTTCATCAGGTGTGCAATAGTCCTTGTAAATGTCATCAGGGATCTCGAAAGCAGTCATGACCTCAGGATTCTTTCCTCCTTTCTGCGGTCTCTTGCCTTCAGCCATATTCTTCAGATGAGGAATTTGGACAATATAACACTTTGAAGAAGTATGTAGTTTTTCTTCGAGGAACGCTGCAAATGAGTTAAGTTGATGAGAACCTAGTGATTCAGCAACTGACATGAGTACCTGTGAACAAAGTATAGGTGCGAGGAATTTGGAGAGGTGATACGCGTTCTCAGAAGGTTTTTCAAAAAGACAAGTTTTGAGGAATTTGACCAGATGAACCTTGAGGAATTTCACCAAGCGTTTTGTCTTAGGTTCCAGAGTTGTACAGATCGAAGATCCACACAATTAGGGAATCTTGAAGAAAATGATTGCTTAGAGAAATAGTTCAAGATCATATGATCCGTGAGGTGTTCATATGTGTGAAGATTTGAAGAATAAAACACCTTTGAAGATTTTCAGGAAAGTTTGGGAATCAAAGTGAGTAACAAAAGTAACTTTTAATTACCCGAAATGAAGAACACAACGAACTGAGCAGAACGGATTTGAAGTTCGTCAAGTTAGATCTCCCATGCCCTAACTTGGCAAAGGGAGACAGCTACGGCGGCGGCGGAGTGAAGATTTCCGCAACCGGCGCGAGTACGACGGCGACGAGGTCGAGGCAGCGAAGCTCTTCCTCACCGGCGATGATGGAGTAGCGGCGGCGCTAGGGTTTGAGGAGCTCGAGCGAGAGACAGCGGTCGAGCGGAGTAAATGAAGTAAGGAAGGGGAGAGGGGTATTTATAGTCACGGTGAAAAACTGTTCGCCCGAAGATTTTGGGACGAACATGCCCCTGCCCTTTCTCCTTCACGCGACATGTGTCACCCACGTACTGTGTAGTTGAGATCGTGTAAGATCGTGGGTGAATAGAATAATGCATCGTGGGATGCGGAACAGTTTGAGCGGTAAAACCGAAAATCTGGATAAGATTTGTTTTAAAGTTTCGTTCGCAATTTCTTCAGCTGACAAGGACACAGTGAAGACTTTGAACGAGTTTCAAATAGAACGCACATGAAGAATTTGTGAATAGATTGGGTTGAGTATAGCATAGAGGGGGAAGGGTCCGATCACATTCACTTAGCAGAAAACGCAACTTGAAGAAATAGCTATAAGTGAATGCTGTAGAGGACATAAACTCATATATATATATGGCCAATGAAGAAAAACGACGGAACCAGTGAAGATTTTGCAAATTTGAAGAATTTGAAAAACTGAAGAATTTCAAAAACTAAGGAAAAACTCAAATTGAAGATTTTCAAGTTTTGTGGTGGCGCGACCCACCGTATAAGAATGATGATTTTAGACACCGCGTACAATTGTCGTAGGGTTCTGAGAATCAAATTCTGTGTTATTCTTCATTGATTAAAGAAAAATGTTTCTTCATGTGTTGCACATCTAAGTCATCAATTTTGCATAAGTGTTAGGATGTGTGTCCTTTTCAAAGAACATTCGAAGATTCTAAGATATTTAGCTCACATCGCAACTTGCTAAATCTCTTCTCATCCAAGGGCTTAGTGAAGATATCAGCTAGCTGTTCTTCAGTCTTCACGTGCTCGATGGAGATGTCGCCCTTCAACACATGATCACGAAGAAAATGATGACGAATTTGAATGTGCTTTGTCTTCGAGTGCTGAACTGGGTTGTGAGCAATCTTGATGGCACTCTCATTGTCGCAGAGGAGAGGCACATTCTTCACGTTGACGCCATAGTCCTTGAGGGTTTGCTTTATCCAAAGCAGTTGAGCACAGCAAGAGCCAGCAGCAATGTATTCAGCTTCAGCAGTAGACAGTGATACGCAGTTCTATTTCTTCGAGGACCAACAGACCAAAGATCGTCTGAGGAAATGACAAGTGCCAGATGTTGACTTGCGGTCCACATGATCACCAGCATAGTCAGAGTTAGAATATCCAATGAGATCAAAAGCAGAGCCCTTGGGGTACCATAATCCTAGTGTTGGTGTGTGAGCTAGATATCGAAGAATATGCTTCACAGCCTTATGGTGTGATTCCTTCGGTGCAGCTTGAAATCGGGCACACATGCAAACACTAAGCATTATATCTGGCCTAGATGCACATAAGTACAATAAAGAACCAATCATGGAGCGGTATACCTTGTGATCGAAGTCAATACCATTTTCATCAGTGCATAGATGGCCATTGTGGGCATAGGAATTTTGACGCCTTTGCAATCTTGCATGCCGAATTTCCTCAGTACATCTTTGAGGTATTTCTCCTAAGATATGAATATGCCATTGCGCTGCTGACGAATTTGAAGACCTAAGAAGAATTTCAACTCTCCCATCATAGACATTTGATATTCTTCACTCATCATATAGGCAAATTCATCACTATAACGTTGGTCAGTACAGCCAAAGATAATATCATCAACATATATTTGGCACACAAACAGTTCACCATCATAAGATTTAGTAAAGAGAGTAGGGTCGAGTGAACCGGGTGTGAAGCCATTCTTCACGAAAAAATCCTTCAATGTGTCATACCACGCCCGAGGGGCTTGCTTGAGGCCATAGAGGGCCTTATTAAGTCTGAAGACTTTGTCAGGATTCTTTGGATCTTCAAAACCTGGGGGTTGAGCAACATATACTTCTTCCTCAAGCTTACCATTGAGGAATGCACTTTTCACATCCATTTGATATAAGATGATATCATGATGGTTAGCATAAGCAAGTAATATGCGAATGGCCTCAAGTCTAGCAACAGGTGCAAAAGTTTCATCGAAATCAATTCCTTCAACCTGTGTGTAGCCTTGAGCTACTAGTCGTGCCTTATTCCTCACCACAAGGCCATTTTCATCTTGCTTGTTGCGGTAGATCCACTTTGTGCCAATGATATTATGCTTGCGAGGATCTGGGCGATTGACCAGTTCCCAGACATTGTTAAGCTCGAACTGATGTAATTCTTCTTGCATAGCCTGAATCCACTCTAGCTCCAGAAATGCTTCATCTACCTTAGTGGGCTCTGTGATAGAGACAAAAGCATAGTGCCCACAAAAGTTAGATAAATGTGAAGCTTTTGAGCGTGTGAGAGGACCTGGTGCGCTAATGTCATCGATGATCTTCTCCACTTGCACTTCTTTTGCAATGTGAGGATGAGCTGGTTGTCGCTGAGGAATTTGATCAGCATTTTCTTCAGCACCATTTTGCTCAGGATTTTCTTCAGGTGCATCAGCTCGACGTTCTTCATGAATTGGAATGAATTCTTCAACAGATTCTTCAGTAGGAATGATATCCTCAGTTGCCTTGAACTTGATAGAATCCTCAGGTGCTGGTTCATCTAACACAGAAGGTAGGTGCTCTCTTTGCGAGCCATTAGTTTCATCGAACCGCACATCTACAGTGTCAACAATCTTGTGAAGAACAATGTTGAAGACTCTGTAGGTGTGCGAGTCCTTTCCGTAACCAAGCATAAAACCTTCATGTGCTTTCGGTGCAAATTTAGAATTGTGGTGAGGATCTCTAATCCAACATTTAGCACCGAAGACTTTGAAATAACTCACATTGGGTTTCTTGTCAGTGAGGAGTTCATAGGCCGTCTTCTTGAAGAATTTGTGAAGATATACTCTGTTGATGATGTGGCACGCAGTATCAATTGCATCAATCCAAAAACGCTGAGGCGTTTTGTATTCATCAAGCATAGTACGAGCCATCTCAACAAGAGTTCGGTTTTTGCGCTCCACGACGCCATTTTGCTGAGGAGTATAGGGAGCAGATAACTCATGAGTAATACCAAGTTCATCAAGATAGGCATCAAGACCGGAATTCTTGAACTCAGTTCCATTGTCACTTCTGATGTGCTTGATCTTCACACCAAAGTTGGTTGAAGCCCTCGAGGAAAATCGTTTGAAGACTTCCTCCACTTCATGCGTGTAAGTAACAATGTGTACCCATGTATATCGAGAGTAATCATCAACAATGACAAAACCATATAAAGATGCATCATTAGTGACTGCTGAGTAATGGTTAGGTCCGAAGAGGTCCATGTG
The DNA here is from genome assembly GCF_002162155.2 of Triticum dicoccoides. NCBI lineage: Eukaryota > Viridiplantae > Streptophyta > Magnoliopsida > Poales > Poaceae > Triticum > Triticum dicoccoides. The sequence goes on from NC_041383.1 coordinate 172,601,810, forward strand.
AAGCAATTCGAATGGACGAGTAGTGGTCATGATAGTCTTCGCTGGATGCTTGGCCTTGGTCATTTTTCCAGCTTCACAGGCTCCGCATAAGTGATCCTTGAGGAATTTGACATTTTCAATGCCAATGACATGCTTCTTCTTCGCAAGCGTGTTCAAATTCCTCATGCCTGCGTGACCAAGTCGTCGATGCCATAGCCAGCCTTCTAAAGCTTTTGCAAGTAGACACACGGCTGGTTGTGGTCCTGTAGAGAAATCAACAATATACAGGTCTCCTCTCCTAAAGCCTTCGAAGACTTTGGAATTGTCAGCTTCCATAATCACAACACAGCGATACTTGCCAAAGACAACAACCATATCAAGATCACAAAGCATTGAGACTGACATGAGGTTGTATCCTAAGGACTCAACAAGCATGACTTTGTCCATGTGTTTATCCTTAGAGATTGCAACCTTACCAAGACCCAATACCTGACTTTTGCCTTTGTCAGCAAAGATGATATGCTTCAGATGTGACGGTGATAAGGGAGCATCCATCAATAGATTCTTGTCACCAGTCATGTGATTCGTACATCCACTATCGAGGACCCATTCAGTAGTTTTGGGTTGATCATCCTGCAGATGAATTAGTGTAGCTTACAATCTCATATGCTTCATCAGTGAAGAATATGATATCAAGTTCATCAGATGAATTTCATCAAGCAGAAAACAGATATATCAGTATGAGGACGTGTGAAATGAAAGTTCATTTCATCATGATTCGCATGCGTCCTTTCAGGCAATTTTTGTCAGGTCCCCAGCAAATTCTTCAGACGTTAAAGCACGTCTGGAGACCTGACCCTACAGAAGAGATTAGTTCTTTTTCTTCACCACCCACATCTGAAGGGGTGGCAAAGAGTTCATCACTCTGCGAGCACCATACGAGAATGGTGGCATAGAGGCCAAACCATTTCGTTTCACATAAGAGGGGTTAGGGTAAGCATACGAATAAGCAGAGAAATTCTTCGAGGACTTATGAACATAATGATTTGAAGAATAATGCACATATTCATAGCCCTTAGCTCTACCCTACGAGACAGAGTTGTTAGCACGATGATAATCATATGAGGACTTTGATCCTTTTGAGGAATTTGATCCACGTGAGGAATTTGGTCCGTATGAGGACTTGGATCCATATGAAGAATTTGGTCCATATGAAGAATTTGATCTGGGGTTCCTGTTCTTCACAGGTGGTGTCATGAGGACATTCACCTAAAGACTTTTAACATAACTTTTGGGAACCCATATTTTCTTCATAGGGGAACCGTTCCTGCAGTTAGTTCCAACATATCTAGCAAATACTTCACCATTCTGATTTTTGAACAGTTTATAGTTGGAGTCAAATGACTCATCATAAGAATGAGGAGATTCACATGTAAAGCCAGATAAGTTAGATGGATCAACTGGAGGTCCCTTTGCAGCAAACCATGAGGTTTTGGGGTACTGCTCAGGCTTCCAATATGTTCCATCAGCATTGAGTTTCCTCTCAAAGGCAATACCCTCTTTCCTAGGGTTTCTGTTGAGGATCTGCTTTTTAAGCACATCACAAAGAGTCTGATGCCCTTTGAGGCTTTTGTACATGCCTGTCATGTACAATTCCTTCAGCCCTGCATTGTCAGTGATACTAGCAATGTCCTCAGATGAGGAATTAGTGATAGCAAAGGCAGATGAAGAATTTGTAACAGTTGAAGCATTTGAACATTCAGGTGAAGAATTAGCAGATTCACATTCAATGCACTTTAAGCATGGAGGAACAAATTCTTCCTGAGAAGTGCTGATTTGTTGAGCTAGTAATGAATCGCGCTCCTTCTGAAGATCTTCATAACACACTATTAGCTTTTCAAGATCTTCCTTTCTTTGAAGAGATTCAGAAGAAAGCTTCTCGTGATCTTGCTTTTCTTGAAGAAATTCATAAGAAAGTTTCTCATGATCAGATAAGAGAGTGTTATGATGACTTTGAAGGTTATCAAACCTAGACTGAAGTCTCTGAAGATTTTCAGTCAGGGCTTTAGTGCGATCCATTTCTTCACCCAACATATCATCACTTTTATCTAGCATGTTTTGAACCTTTTCAAAAGCCCGTTGTTGTTTTACAGCAATCTTAGCAAGTTTAGAGTAGTTGGGCTTGAGATCCTCATCAGATTCATTTTCACTAGATTCAGAGGAGTTGTATTTGAGTACCTTTGCACCTTTCGCCATGAAGCAATAGGTGGGAGCGTAGCCATCATTATCTTCATCAGGCTTGTCGGTGGGGTCAGTTTCTTCAGTGTTGAAGATGGACTTGCTGACGAAAGCAGTAGCGAAGGCCAGACTCGCCACACCAGATTCAGATTCTTCAGACGCCTCCTCTTCATCATTTTCCTCAGATTCAGCTTCAGAGTCCATTTCCTTGCCAATGAATGCCCGAGCCTTCTTGGAGCTGCTCTTCTTGTGAGATGAAGACTTCGAGGATTTTGATGATGAAGATTTTGACGATTTTTTCTTCTTCTTCGCATCATCAGAACTGTAATCCTTCTATTTCTTCTTCTTCATTTCCTTTTCCCACTGAGGACAATCTTGAATATAGTGACCAGGTTTCTTGCATTTGTGGCACAGCCTTCTCTTATAGTCACTGGTTGAGGAATCACTGCTTCTTGAGGATTTTCCAAAGCAACCACGTCTTGAGAACTTCTGGAATTTCTTCACGAGTAGTGCTAGCTCCTGGCTCAATTCTTCAGGATCACCAAGGCTGCTACCAGAATCCTCACATTCAGAGTCAGACACAGCCTTGGCCTTCAGGGCACGTGGTTTGCCATAGCTCGAACCATATAGATCTCTCTTTTCAGCAAGCTGGAACTCGTGAGTATTTAGCCTTTTGAGGATATCGGCAGGATCAAGAGACTTGTAGTCAGCACGTTCTTGTATCATCAGTCCCAGAGTATCAAATGAGGAATCAAGCGATCTCAACAGTTTCTTCACCACTTCATGGTCAGTGATGTCAGTGGCACCGAGGGCTTGAAGCTCATTTGAGATGTCAGTGAGGCGGTCAAAGGTTTGTTGGACATTTTCATTGTCGAGTCTTTTGAAGCGGTTGAAGAGATTCCGAAGAACATCAACTCGAGAGTCACACTGAGTTGAGACTCGTTCATTCACTTTGGACAGCCTATCCCAGATAAGCTTAGCAGTTTCCAAAGCAGTCACTCTTCCATATTGTCCTTTGCTCAGATGGCCACATATGATATTCTTCGCTTGAGAATCGAGTTGCTTAAATCTCTTCACATCGGTAGCGTTCAGTGAGGGTGAGACAGAGGGAACACCATTTTCCACAACATACCAGAGATCGTTGTCAATTGCCTCAAGATGCATTCGCATCTTGTTTTCCCAGTAGGGGTAGTCCGTCTCATCAAAGGTAGGACACCCAGCCGAGACCTTGATCATACCTGCGGTCGACATAACTAAAACTCCAGGCGGTTAAACCAAAATCACACAGAACAAGGGAGTACCTTGCTCTCATACCAATTGAAAGTGCGTTATATCGACTAGAGGGGGGGTGAATAGGCGATTTTTATGAATTCTTCACTATGGAATTTGCTGGTGAGGAAATTCCTTAGCGAAGAACTACTTGCAGCGGAATAAGTACTCAGAAGTAAGCATAGCAGAATACAAGCATGGTCATCATGATGAAATGAAGACTAGCACAGAGTACAGAAAGCATAATCACAGGATAACACAAGACGAAGACAAACAGACTGAAGAAATTGAACTGAGGAAATTGAGAAAGTCTTCAGTCAAAGTCTTCAAACACAGATATGAACAGCACTCAACACAGTAATGAGGAAATGAAAGGGTTGAGGAGATAGAACCAGTTAGGTTGGTGAAGACAATGATTTGGTAGACCAGTTCCAACTGTTGTCTCAGTTGTACGTCTGGTTGGAGCGGCTGAGTATTTAAACTCGAGGACACGCAGTCCCGGACACCCAGTCGCTGAGCCGCAGCTCAGGACACCCAGTCCTCATCGTATTATCCTTGAACTAAGGCCACGCAGACCTCGTCCAATCACTCGTGGTAAGTCTTCAGGTGACTTCCAAACCTTCACAGACTTGTTCACTCGGCAATCCACAATTCCTCTTGGATGCTCTAGACCGTGACGCCTAACCGTCTGGAAGAAGCACAGTCTTCAAAGGTAACAAGCATCGGATCCACGCAGGATCAATTTCTTCAATGATGCTCAATCACTTTGGGTTTGTAGGGGTTTGGTTTGGGTTTTCCTCACTTGATGATTTTCGCTTGTCGTGGGAAATTAACACCTATGGGGCAGGGCCCCTTCTTGGTCCGGCGGGGAGCGGAGGACGCACGAAGAGCAGATCGAGGCGAGGCACGCGAGGGATTTTACCCAGCTTCGGAGCTCTCAGGAGAAATAAAACTCCTACCGCTACTTTGTGGTGGTATTATGTTCTTGCTCGAGAGCGTGAGCGTTCTGTAGTTTCGAATGAGTCGAACCCCCTCTACGTTGCGCATGGGCCTCCTTTTATAGGCTAAAGGGGTCACCGACAGGTGGCAACGCAGACAGGGGTACAAATGTAAAAGAGGGGTTGGTACAACTGCCTCTACAGTGCACCCTGCCTAACTATGACGGCAGGGGACAAGAGCATTTAATGCCCATCCGCGTCGCCCAACAGTGCAGAAAAGCGACCGTTAGGGGTGCCACCATTCGCCACGATGGCCTTCTCATCATCTCCACTCGCCACCTCGCACCGCTTGGCTGCACATCTTCCTGCCATGTGCGCCTGGAACGGTCCTGCGGCGACACATCGACGGATGCGCTGGAGCGTGGGCACAGAGTGGTGGCTTCGCCGCGGCAAGCGCCTTGCCGCGGTCGTTGTCTTGTCGCGCCCGGAAGCTTGTCGCTTGCCGGGTCTTGCTGGGACGCGCGGTGCGTCGCGGCAAGCTCCTTGAAAAAGCCTTGGTTGGCCTTCCCGGCAAGCTCCTCTTGCCGGGGCCTTGTCCTTCCCGGCAAGCTCCTCTTGCCGGGGCCTTGTCTTCTTAGTTAAAACACTTTGTTCTTGAATGGCTTTAATGGGAACTACGGAGGATCTTGGCGGGCACCCGGCAAGCCTTGCTGCGGGGTGCTGCGACTGCCCGTGCACAAGTTCGGGATACTAAGGTACCCCTACTTTAGTACACCGACAGGAGCCCCTGGGCCTGGGCCACACATGGTGCCGAGCGCTGTTGGGCCAGGCCCAAAACAGGGCACGGGCACACGCGGCCTGTGTCCACACCATATTTAACTCCGTATCCACCGCGCCCTCCCGTAACGGCACGCGTCGAACGCGGCGTCGTGGGAGAGATCGTGGGTGATTCTTTAATCGAAAAAGGTGTAATGTTCGCCTCCTCCTCTTTATAAGCAGGGGAAACAGGGGCCGTTCCCCCACCTTCGCCACTTGCGGTTCTTTCCTCAAAAATCTCTGCCGCTCCCCTCCGCTTCCCAAGCCAAAAGAGAGCAGCACTCCGCCCCCCGTCGCCGCCGTCGCCGCCAACACCCTCGCTCTCCCCCACCGCCTCCGTCATGGCTCCGAAGACCGGGAAGGGTGCGAAGTCGGCTGAGGCGCTGCGGCTTGAGGCGTTGCGGAAGGAGCGGGCGCTCTTCCCCCCTGAGCTCTCCGCGAAGGAGCTGAGGGAATGGTTCTACCTCTTCTGGTCGACGGAGACGCAGGCGCATCCACGCACGCAGGTACTCTCCGTCGAAGCTTCTACTTCGAAACGGTGTCCAAAAGGATACCCCTTCTTCCCACTATTCTTCTATTGCGGGCTCTGCCCGCCCTTTTCCGATTTCTTCTGTGACATCATGAACACATACGGGCTCCATCTCCTCGATTTCACCCCCAACGCCGTTTTGACCATGGTGGTTTTCGCACATCTCTGCGAGAACTTCGTTGGAATCCACCCAAACGTAGCCCTTTTCCGCCACTACTTCATGCCCCGGGTCGAGAAAGGAGAGCCCTTATCTGGCGGGATCGCCTGGATCTCGAGAGCCGGTATGAAGGAGGTCTATCTGGAGGGGGAGCTCCATAGCAAATGGGAGGAGTGGAGAGCGGAATGGTGTTGGATTGTTGATGAGGATCCGCAGTCGTTCACCAACTTGCGCCAAGCCCGAGTAGTGCGCGACGGCGATTGGAGCGCCCTGGCGGCGGACGATGCTAGGCTGAAGATCGCCACCACCCGGATCTTGCGGCTCAGGCTTGCCGGGCTCACTGTAGGGGCTGTTGGCGCGGACTTTCTTCGCCGCCGCATCGCCCCTCTGCAGGAGAGGGGGAGACCCGCCTGGCTATTCGGGGGTCCGGCGGATATCATGAGGCTGCGCCCAGACCTCAATTTTAATTTTACTGTCTTGGAGTTGGATGGGACGCTCAAGGAGCTGTTCAAACACGACCCCAACCATCCTGAGTGGTTCAGGCTGCCGCAGGGCGTCGTCCCATTGTGCAACAACTCCCAGCTCGATCGCATCCGCGCAATGATGCCAGAGTGCGACTCGCACGGGATCATCCCAACTTGGCAGGAGCCCGCCGACGACATCGTGCATCAATTCTTCGACGACCTGGTGGAGGTAGCGGTCCGTGCCGACAAGCAGAGGCTCCTCACCCACGACACCACCGATGATGAGATGCGGCGCATCGCTACCAGGGCGGAAGAGGCGGCGGCGGCCGCTGCCGCGGGTGAATTTGGGTTCACCGTGGAAGAGGCGGCGGAGCCCCCAGCGCAGCCCCCAGCTCAACCAAGAAGGCGCCTCCACAGGGCCGGAGACATAGCAGGGCGGCAGGCAGGCCAACAGCCGCCGCGCCGCGGGACACGCTCCACCGCGACAAGCACCGTTGCCGCGGGAGCATCTCACGCCGTGCCGGCGACTGGAGCAGGGTCCTCTCGAGCCGCCGCTTCTGATCCTGCCGCAGCTCCCGCCAAGCGTCCAAGGGAGCCTACTCCTCCGCCTCGTCGCACTGAAAGAGTACCGGACTTTGACCTCTCCGCGTTGAGCTCCGACGAGGAGGAAGAAGAGGAGGAGGAGTAAGACTTTCTTCTTGTTGTACTTATATTTCTTCGATTCTTGCTGTTTCTTGTCTTGTATCTGATCTGCTTCCCTCTGAACCTTGTTCCTTTTCAGGACTCTGGCCGAGAGAGCGGCGAAGAGGGCCAAGGTCCCCGTGGTTGTCATCGAGGACGATCCCGCTGTGACAACAGAGGGCGCGTCCGAGACCACCTTGTCGGACCCGACAATCTCCCCTCGAAGCAGCCCCCAGCACAGCCCCCAGCGTAAGTATTTGTTCACTTCCTCTTGCGGGGCGCGCATGGGTGCTCTTTCCTTGTTGATATCTTGATTGTTGGTTTGCTTGTGTAGGAGCAGAACAGGCCCATCAGGAACAACCAGAAGCCGCTCCTGAGGTGCTATCTGCTTCAACTACGCCGCCAAGGGACGATTCCCCGGCAAGGGAGCGTTCTCCGGCAAGGGAGAGGTCCCCGGCAAGGGGTAGTTCTCCGGCAAGGGATGGGACCAGTGATCCCCCGGCGGTGGAGCCCATGATTACAGAGCCCAGCACAGGTAATCCTTCTTGTCAGAAAACTTCCCTTGAGTTTTTCTTCTTCTGATCTTCTTTTTTTGGATATTTGCTTGACTTTTTCTCCCTCTTCCTGTCTTCAGATCCTCCCTCCATGGAGCCGATGGAGACCGATGCCACCGGCGAGGAGAACGTGCGCGGCAACACTGACGATGCCGCTGCTACCGAAGAAGAGGGCAGCGCTGACAATCCCGCCGGCGAAGAGGCCGCCAAGGCTGCTGGCGCAGGAGCTGGCAAGGGGTCCGGCGATCGCACTGACGACCCTGAGGGCGCAGGAGCGCAAGGCGCTACACCGACCGCCGACCCCTCCGCCGCTGATGCAGCGCCGGGCTCCGAAGAGCCCCAGCCCGGCGCCTACTTGAAGGCCGGCGAGGGTGTCTTCATCAAGCTTCCCTGGGCGTCAAGCTCCAGGGCGCCGGTTGAAGGAAAGGCATTTGACGGGGAAGTGCTTGCCTCTGCTGGGTTGACAGTGGTTGACGCGCCAAGCAGCAGCAGCGGCGAGTCTGAGGAGGAGGAGCTGCTCCGGAAGTTGGTGTCGCTCTACCGCGCCCGACAAGCGAAGCTGGAGTCTCGGGAAGTGCTTGTCGCGCAGGCGGGAGTGGACATAGAGAAGTATGCGGAAGAGCTCCAGAGCCGCAACCAAGAGGCCCTCCGGTCCATCACGGAGGAGATGGCGCAGCTTGCCGAGGCGCGGAAGGCCTTCCTCCTCGAGAAGGCTGAAGCCGAAGAGTAGCAGCGGCTTGCCGCCGAGGAGCTGTCCACCCGGGAAGGTGAACTGACGCAGCGGAAAGTTAATCTGGACAGCTACGAGGAGGAGCTTGCCGCGCGCGAGCAATCACTTGGCGGGGCACTCAAGGAAGCGAAGGACGTTGCCGCAGCTGCCGAGGCCGCCAAGAAGGAACTGGAGGTGAAGATGACGCAGCTGGAGGCTGATCTGAAAGGGAAGGATGAGGAGCTTGCCGCGCTCCAGCGCGAGCGTGAGAAGGACGCCCTCGCTCATGGTGATCTGCAAGTTCAACTCGCCGATAAGGGCAAGGAACTGAACGCCGCCAAAGACTCAAATGCTGATCTGGAGCTGAAGCTGGCCACACTGACTGAGACGCTGGACGGCGCCAAGAAGCGAGAGGAGGACTTGAAGGGAGAGATCAAGGCCAATGAGGAGCTGCTAACGAGGGCCGCCGAGACTCAAAACACCTTCAGGGCTACGGTGGAGCTCTGGACAGAGGGCCTCGTCAACATTGTTGCAGTCATCGACGAGGAGCTGGCGCAACTGGACTTGGCGGGCTTCGGGTACTCCTCCGACGAGAATCTCCAGCCCAGCGCCAAGCTCACTCTGTTCTTCAAGGGCGTGGCGACGGCTCTCCAGCAACTCCGGGAAAGGATCCCAAAGCAGCTGGCTGACGAGTCGCGCGCAATCTGCGCCAGAGTTCTGGAGAAGGTGTTGGTGAAGGTGCTCTTCCGCAATCCGGGCCTCAACCTCACCAACGTCCTTAAGAAGCTGCCGGCGGGTGCCGATCTCGAAGAGCTCAAGGCCCTTGTCGCACCCATTGTGGACAAGGTGAATGAGGTCAGGAGGGTTGATGGCGGCCGCGTAGATTAGGCCGCGTGTTTTCTCCTTTTTCTTGCCGCTGCCAAACATGTTACGGGAACAATCTATTAGAGCGCGGCAAGTTATCATTGTAATATAACTTTATTTTGGGCAGTATTTGCTATGTTATTCCCTTTACTTGATTCCTCCCTTTGTATGTTTTTCTACCCTACGCTTTCAGGGAACTTGCCGGCGCAGGCACCCTTGCCGCGAGCGCTGAGTGTGGAATAGCAGCAGCTTGCAGACGGTGTTGTTTCTGGCAAGAAACCTTGTCGCAACTAGTTGTAGCACACTTAAGTTGTTGAGCGGACTCGAAACAAAGTAAGGGCGCAACTATCTACGAGTTGGTTCCTCCGCGCACAGGTTTTCCATACAAAGCGCGGTCATTCAAGGAAGATAACTTAAAATTTTTAAAATTGATCGTGCTCAAACTTTGGCGACTTAGCTTTTCTGTCGTTTGCGTCCCGGCAAGGTGATACCTCCTTGAACGACGCCTAGTCCACACCATTATCTTCTCCTCTCCCCCCGGTGAACTTGTGGGCGAAGGAACCTTCTTTTCTTGAGAAAAAGAAAGAAGAGAAAATAAAGATATGGAGCCTTAAGGCTCGTTATTGCTTACCGGGGGTAAGTGTTGCACAAAGTGTCAGATAATACATGCAAAAAAGAAAAAAACATGAATTTTGACAAGATGTGCGGATCATATGATCTTTATTTATGCACAGGATCTGCGCCCGGCTTTGTACAAAGGGTTACATGCAACAGCGGCAAGGCTTGTACAAAAGGTGGTTGCCGGAACAGGTTCCGGCAACCGCGCCTTATGGGTAAAACTTATGAAGATGCTCAATGTTCCAGGAGTTGCTCACCGGAAAGCCATCTTCGGTCTCTAGGCGGACAGCGCCGGGCCTAGTGACTCGTTTCACCCGGTAAGGGCCTTCCCACTTCGGCGTCAACTTGTTGGAATTCTTGGCGGACTGAACCCGCCGAAGAACAAGGTCGCCTTCCTCGAGACTTCGGGCATTAACTTTGCCGCTATGGTAGCGGCGCAAAGCTTGCTGGTAGCGAGCAGCTCATACAGCAGCCTGAAGACGATCTTCCTCAAGGAGCAGTGCATCATCTTGTCGCAGCTGCTCTTGCTCAAGCTCATCATAAGCAAACACTCGAGGCGATCAGTATACGAGTTCCGTGGGGAGAACTGCCTCTGCTCCGTAGACGAGAGCAAAAGGTGTCTGGCCAGTGGCTCGATTTGGCGTCGTCCTGATCGACCAAAGAACCACCGACAGCTCCTTGATCCAGTTCTTTCCGCACTTGCGCAGCCTGTCGAAAGTCCTGGTCTTGAGCCCGCGCAGCACTTCAGCATTTGCCCTCTCCGCTTGACCGTTGCTTCTCGGGTGAGCAACAGAAGCGAAGCAGACCTTGGCGCCAAGGTCTTGGACGTACTGCATGAAGGTGCGGCTCGTGAATTGCGTGCCGTTGTCGGTGATGATCCTGCTAGGGACTCCGAAACGGCAAACAATTGACTTGAAGAACTTGACTGCTGACTGTGTTGTCACCTTCCTCACTGCTTCCACCTCCGGCCACTTTGTGAACTTGTCGATTGCAACGTACAAGTACTCAAAGCCCCCGACAGCTCGGGGGAAGGGGCCGAGGATGTCGAGCCCCCAGACCAAAAATGGCCAGGATAAAGGGATCGTCTGGAGAGCTTGAGCTGGCTGGTGTATCTGTTTGGAATGGAACTGGCACGCTTCACACTTGGTTACTTGTGCAGTTGCATCTTGGAGGCCTGTTGGCCAAAAGAAACCTTGCCGGAATGCTTTGCCGACAAGTGCTCTTGCGCCAATGTGGTGGCCACATATGCCTCCATGTATCTCCGCCGACAGCTCTTGTCCATCTTCCCGGGGAATGCACTTCAACTTCACTCCGTTGAATCTTGTTCTGTACAGTATGTCGTCGACAAACTGGTACATACTTGATTGCCGGGCTACTTTCTCCGCTTCTTCTTGCTCTTCGGGAAGTTCTCCTGTTTGAAGGAAATGGACAATCTGCTATGCCCATGCTGGAGCTTGCGGCTCGACAACAAGGACTAAAGGCACATATGCTGCTGCGGGAACATCCGCTTCTATGGCAAGAACCCGCGGCTCAGCCGGAGCGTGATGTTCCCCGGCAAGCTTTCCGGAGCAAAACTTGTCGGGAGCGTCTGCTTCAACGGAACAAACCTTAGGGCTTGTCGGAGCAGACTGCTCCTCAGCACTCTTGGTGTTGATCTTGGAGACTTTCTTGGCGGCGGCTTCGGGGAGCTCCGCCAGAAAATAGTCATCGGAAATCAACTTCCTTTTCTTGCTCTGTCCAGTTGATGGTGTTACAGATGGTTGAGTTAGCTTGAGCACAAAGATCCCTGGTTCCACAGGTAACTTAAGTGCGGTGCACTTTGACAGGCCATCTGCAATGTCGTTCTGAGCTCTCGGAACATGTTCCATATGCAGGCCATCAAAGTGTTCTTCCAACTTTCTCACTTCATCAATGTAAGCTTCCATCAATGGACTCTGATAATCTTTGTTCACTTGGCGGACGACAAGCTGCGAGTCACCCCTGACAATGAGCTTCTTGATCCCAAGGTCTGCAGCGATCCTGAGTCCGGCAAGCAAACCTTCATACTCTGCAGTATTGTTTGTTGCTTTCTCCTTGGGAAAGTGCATCTGGACCACGTACTTGAGGTGCTCTCCGGTGGGTGCGACAAGTAACACGCCCGCACCGGTGCCTTGGAGCGAAAAGGCACCATCAAAGTACATGACCCATTCTTTGCTTGCTTCCTTGACGGGGATGCTCGTCTCTGGAGTTTCTTCATCAGGTGTTGGCGTCCATTCTGCTATGAATTTTGCCAATGCTCTGCTCTGTATAGTTGAAGTACTCTCAAATTTGAGGCCAAAACTTGACAATTCCAGTGCCCACTCGACAATCCTGCCTGTTGCTTCTGGATTTTGCAATATCCTCTTCAACGGAAAGCGAGTGACAACTGTGATCTCATGTGCTTGAAAGTAATGGCACAGCTTCCTCGAGGCCATGAGAAGGCCGAAAAGCAATTTCTGCACACCAGAGTACCTTGATCTAGCCCCCTGCAGAAGGGAACTGACAAAGTAAACTGGGCGATGCACCATTTTCTTCTGTTTCTCTTCTTGTGGCTGTACAGATCCATCCTTGTCGGGACCAGAGCTTGTCGGGGAAGCCCCCTGCTTGTCGCTGGATGCGCTTGCCGTGGTTGTTGGCTCATCATCCGCCTCTCTTTCTGCTACTAACGCAGCACTAACCACTTGATTGGTTGCCGCTAGATACAGCAACAACTTCTCTTGTGGCTTAGGTGCGACAAGTATTGGAGTGGAGGACAGGTATCTCTTCAAGTCCTGGAGCGCAGCCTCCGCTTCCGAAGTCCATTTCATTGGACCTGCCTTTTTCAATATTTTGAAAAATGGCAGGGCGCGCTCCGCGGACTTAGAGATGAACCTGCTGAGAGTAGCTACGCAGCCGGCAAGCCTTCGCACATCCTTGACGCGCTTCGGTGCTTCGATCTGCTCAATGGCCTTGATCTTGTCGGGATTGGCTTCAATCCCCCGCTGAGATACAAAGAACCCGAGAAGCTTGCCAGAGGGGACTCCAAACACACACTTCTTGGGGTTCAACTTGAGATTGATCTTGCGCAGATTTGCAAAGGTTTCGTCCAAATCCTGGATCATAGTTGCTCTGTCTTTGCTCTTGACCACTATGTCATCCATGTAAGCTACTACATTTCTGTGCAACTGTGTCTCAAAAGCTTCGTGGACTACCCTTGCAAATGTTGAACCAGCATTCTTTAGTCCGAAAGGCATTCGTACAAAGCAGTATGTGCCACATGGAGTAATGAATGCGGTTTTCTCCTCATCCTCTTCTGCCATGAAGATCTGATGATATCCTGAATATGCATCAAGAAATGAAAGCAAATCACATCCTGCAGTGGAGTCGACAATCTGGTCAATGTGCGGCAAGGGAAATGGATCTTTGGGACAAGCTTTATTAACATCAGTGAAGTCAATACAAAGCCTCCATTTTCCATTCGCCTTGCGCACGACTACAGGATTGGCCAGCCACGTTGGATGGAGCACTCCTCTGACAAGGCCTGCTGCTTCCAATTTCTTGATCTCTTCTGTAATGAATTCTTGACGTTCCACTGCTTGTTTTCTGACTTTCTGCTTGACGGGCCGCGCGTGAGGACAGACGGCAAGGTGGTGCTCAATCACTTTCCTGGGAACACCGGGATGTCAGATGGTTGCCATGCAAACACATCGACATTCGCCCGCAGGAAAGCAATGAGCACGCTTTCCTATTTAGGGTCAAGCGTGGCACTGATGGTGAAGGTACCACCAGTGCCGTCCTCCTTGGCGGCCACTTTCTTGGTCTCTGGTGAAGCTGTCTTTGCCTTCTTACACTTGTCGGTGGAGCTCGATGGTGCGTCCTCGACGGTAGCGCAGCACTCCGAAGAGGTGCGCTTGCCGGAGCGGGCATCAGAGCTCTTGCCGGACTTGGTCTTCTTCTTCCCCCCGGGAGCTTCAGCAGCAAGTGGTTTGCGCTCTGCTGCGGCTGCTGCTTCCCGGTAGATCTTGTCGGTATAGATAAGGGCATCCTTCTTGTCGCCAGGGACAGAAATGACACTTATCGGACCGGGCATCTTGAGCACGTTGTAGGCATAGTGAGAGGCTGCCATGAACTTGGCGAGAGCTGGACGACCAAGTATTCCATTGTAGGGTAATAGAAAATCGGCAACGTCAAAAGTGACCCTCTAAGTCCTGAAGTTTAGCTCGCTGCCGAATGTTACCGGCAACGTGATCTTCCCCTTCGGCTTGCTCCTTCCCGGGTTGATTCCTTGGAAAGTGCCGGTCTCTTCGAGCTCGCTGTCAGGGATCTGGAGCTTCTTGAGTACCACGGAGGAGATCAGATTCAAGCCGGCCCCGCCGTCAACCAGCATCTTTGTGACCTTAAGGTTGCGGATAGTTGGTGAAACCAACATCGGCAAGCACCTGACCGCAGTTATGCGATCAGGGTGATCCTCAACATCAAAGATGATAAGCGTGCTGGACCACTTCAGAGGCTTGCGCAACTCAACTGATGGTTCTGTTGCATTAACTTCCCGCACCCACTGTTTGAGCTGGCGGTGCGAAGTATGCAGAGAAGCACCGCCGTCGACGCACAAAACCTCTGTTGCTTTCTGAAACTCCTGCTCGTCGGCCTCATCATCGTCCATATCCTCATCTTCGTCTTCATCTTCATCCTTGTCACGGCCGCGGGGAGGCCTGTCTCCTTGCCGCTGCTTGGCCTTGCCGCGGCGCCCTCCCCGGCCGGGACGCTTCTTGCCGGATCCTCCACCACCTTCTTGGGCCTTCTCCTTGTCGCGTCGCTCATATTCAGCTTTCTGCAGTTCAACAAGCTGCTCAACTTTCTTGCAGGTCTGGAGATCATGGCCCTTGGTGCGGTGGATCTTGCACTACTGCTTGCCGGAGCCATCCTGCTTGTCGGCGGCCACTACGGCCTCGCCGGAGTTACTAGCTTTGGCCTTCTCGGCGCCACCTCCGTTGCCGGACTGCTCGACGACTAGCACATATTTTGCTTTCCTTTTACTGTTGTTCCGCCGCCGGTTTTTCCTTGCCGGGGCGGCATCCTCACTGTCAGATCCTTCTGCTCCTGTGTTCTCTCCGGGGAGTTTCCTCCCTTCCTCAGCACGTGCACACTTGTCGGCCAGGGCATATAGCTCGCTGACGTCCCTGATTTTGCACATCGCCATCTCCTCCCTCATCCTGCGGTTTCGCACGTTCTGATGGAACGCGCTGATGACCGCGATAGGATGGACGTCTGGGATGTTGCGCTGCACTTGGCTGAATCTCTGAATGTACTTGCGCAGGGGCTCTCCTTCCTTCTGGGCGAGCAGATGAAGATCACTCTCCTGGCCATGGGGCTTGTGGCCGCCTGTAAAGGCGCCGACAAACTGATGGCACAGATCTGCCCATGAGGAGATGGAGTTGTCCGGCAAGTGCATGAGCCAGGATCTGACATTGGGCTTGAGCACCAGCGGGAAGTAGTTGGCGAGGATCTTCTCGTCGCGCCCCCCGGCAGCCTGCACCGCAATGGTGTAGATGATGAGGAACTCCGACGGATGTATCCTGCCGTCGTACTTCTCGGGTACATATGGCTTGAAGTTCTTGGTACTGGGCCACTGGACTTGCCGCAGCTCACGAGTAAACGCAGGGCAACCTACCGCGTACGGCAAGTCTCCTGGTTCCCCTGGCGCATGCATGTCAACAGTGGGCCCAGCGCGCTGGTCTGATTGACGCCGCGCTTCTCTTCGACGCTCGATTCGAGTACGAGCGTCCTCTTGCTGTCGTTCTTGAAGAACTTGGCGCTGATCACGACGAACTCGCGGATCTGATGACGCTATGGAGTCAGTGTCGAGGTTGACCCGGCGAGTCGGTGACCTTGGCCATTGAGGCGGGGAGTGCACGGTGGTTGCTCCCCCACCGGTCTTGTCGCCATCGGCCCGCGCCTGGGCGTCTTGCCGCGGCTTCGAAGTGGTCGGTTGCCGGGGAGTGTCGCCGTTGGCGAAGCCGATGAGGCTCTGAATGGTGGCCCTCCAGTCGTCGATCTTGTTCGGCGCTGGAGGGTAGTCCAGGAGTAGTTGGGCTCGGGCCAACGCTTCTTCTGGAGTCTTGGGTGGCAGCGGCGAACGGCGCGAGGAGCGAGATATGCTCGCACTTCTAACAATGTTAGAAGGAGCAGCATCTCGCCCAAGCGACCGCGCCGCGCTCGTGCCAGCATGTTGACGTGCATGCTGATCTTGAGCGTCCCGAGATCCACCAGCTTGGCCTTGACCCAATGAACGTATGGTGCCGCGCGTACCATGATGTTGTCGGTCCCGCGCCTCCTGAGAGGGGCGCGGTGCATGTACGGACGCCGAGGTCTGTGCAGCCTTGTCCTTGGACTTGGCAGCATCATGAGCTCCCTCGTCAGCGCCCGTTCCTTCCCCGGCGTCTACACCACCACCCGTTTGCTCCGGTGGCGGCGGGATCGATGCGGACGGACCAGCCACCTCCGAAGCCTTCCTCTTCGGTGGCATGTCGATGAAGATGACGAAGATCTGGCTCGCATGAACGCCGGATCAGGTTCACGCAACCTCGACGCCCCCTACCTGGCGCGCCAAAGATGTCATGGGAAACGAACACCTATGGGGCAGGGCCCCTTCTCGGTCCGGCGGGGAGCGGAGGACGCACGAAGAGCAGATCGAGGCGAGGCACGCGAGGGATTTTACCCAGCTTCGGAGCTCTCCGGAGAGATAAAACTCCTACTGCTGCTTTGTGGTGGTATTATGTTCTTGCTCGAGAGCGTGAGCATTCTGTAGTTTCGAATGAGTCGAACCCCCTCTACGTTGCGCATGGGCCTCCTTTTATAGGCTAAAGGGGTCACCGACAGGTGGCAACGCAGACAGGGGTACAAATGTAAAAAGAGGGGTTGGTACAACTGCCTCTACAGTGCACCCTACCTAACTCTGACGGTAGGGGACAAGAGCATTTAATGCCCGTCCGCGTCGCCCAATAGTGCAGAAAAGCGACCGTCAGGGGCGCCACCGTTCGCCACGATGGCCTTCTCGTCATCTCCACTCGCCACCTCGCACCGCTTGGCTGCACAGCTTCCTGCCACGTGCGCCTGGAACGGTCCTGCGGCGACACGTCGACGGATGCGCTGGAGCGTGGGCACGGAGTGGTGGCTTCACTGCGGCAAGCGCCTTGCCGCGGTCGTTGTCTTGTCGCGCCCGAAAGCTTGTCGCTTGTCGGGTCTTGCCAGGACGCGCGGTGCGTCGCGGCAAGCTCCTTGAAAAAGCCTTGGTTGGCCTTCCCGGCAAGCTCCTCTTGCCGGGGCCTTGTCTTCTTAGTTAAAACACTTTGTTCTTGAATGGCTTTAATGGGAACTACGGAGGATCTTGGCGGGCACCCGGCAAGCCTTTCCGCGGGGCGCTGCGACTGCCCGTGCACAAGTTCGGGATACTAAGGTACCCCTACTTTAGTACACGGACATCGCTCAAAGTCCTCGGAGGATGGGTTGCTCTCAAATGACAAGTGTCAAGTTCTCTCGGAGCAGCCAACCAACTAGTGGTTGTAGGGGGCGGCTATTTATAGCCTAGGGAGCAGCCCGACATGATAAGACATAAATGCCCTTTAATGATATGACCGTTAGGTGGATAAGATATTTTGGGATAGCCGGCGCGCAGCACAGCAACGGTCGGAAATTTGACTTTCAAATTCCTCAGGGCTATCATGTTCCTCACTGTGTAGGCAATTCGCACTGGCGAATTCCTAACTCCTCAGTCAGAGCAAAGTCCTCAGTGATCAGAAGCACTGCGTCTCTGTCACTGAAGAGATTGACTGAACTGTATGAGATTTCCAATGGCTTCACTCGAAGGGATTGGTAGGTGTAGGATTTTGAGTTGAGCATCACATGGAAATTTTTCCTTAGTATTTCCTCGACCCCCCTTAACAGTACGGTGTTTCCTATGACTCAAGAAAGAGAAAATGAAACTACGAAAACAAAAGTCTTCACGCTTCATGTTCCTCAAATGAATACCAAGTCTTCAAGGTCACACCAATTTCTTCACTTTCAAAGTCTTCAGAAAGTCTTCAGAAAGTCAAAGTCTTCAGTCGAAGAACTTCATTTTTAGGGGTCGACTTTCTCCGTAAATATCAAACTCCTCATAGACTTATAGACCTGTG
This sequence comes from Triticum dicoccoides, assembly GCF_002162155.2. Classification (NCBI taxonomy): domain Eukaryota; kingdom Viridiplantae; phylum Streptophyta; class Magnoliopsida; order Poales; family Poaceae; genus Triticum; species Triticum dicoccoides. The sequence continues at coordinate 172,619,797 of NC_041383.1, forward strand.
TACACTTACAACGCATCAGTCCCTTAACCTATAAGTCTTCAATACACCAAAATCACTAAGGGGCACTAGATGCACTAACACCGGTGACGATGGTGATCACGACGGTGCTTCGGAGATGGAGATCACAAGCACAAGATGATGATGGCCATATCATATCACTTATATTGATTGCATGTGATGTTTATCCTTTATGCATCTTATCTTGCTTTGATTGACGGTAGCATTTTAAGATGATCTCTCACTAATTATCAAGAAGTGTTCTCCCTGAGTATGCACCGTTGCGAAAGTTCTTCATGCTGAGACACCACGTGATGATTGGGTGTGATAGGCTCTACGTTCAAATACAACGGGTGCAAAACAGTTGCACACGCGGAATACTCAGGTTAAACTTGACGAGCCTAGCATATACAGATATGGCCTCGGAACACGGAGACCAAAAAGTCGAGCGTGAATCATATAGTAGATATGATCAACATAGTGATGTTCACCATTGAAAACTACTCCATCTCACGTGATGATCGGACATGGTTTAGTTGATTTGGATCACGTGATCACTTAGATGACTAGAGAGATGTCTGTCTAACTGGGAGTTCTTAAGTAATATGATTAATTGAACTTAAATTTATCATGAACTTAGTCCTGTTAGTATTTTGCAAATTATGTTGTAGATCAATAGCTCGCATTGTTGCTTTCATATGTTTATTTTGAAATGTTCCTAGAGAAAACTGTGTTGAAAGATGATAGTAGCAATGATGCAGATTGGATCCATGATCTGAGATTGTCCTCATTGCTGCACAGAAGAATTATGTTCTTGATGCACCGCTAGGTGACGGACCTCTTGCAGGAGCAGATGCAGACGTTATGAACGTTTGGCTAGCTCAATATGATGACTACTTGATAGTTTAGTGCACCATGTTTAACGGCTTAGAATCGGGACTTCAAAGACGTTTTGAACGTCATGGACCATATGAGATGTTCCAGGAATTGAAGTTAATATTTCAAGCAAATACCCGAGCTGAGAGATATGAAGTCTCCAACAAGTTCAATAGCTAAAAGATGGAGGAGAATCGCTCACTAGTGAGCATGTTCTTAGATTGTCTGGGTACTACAATCGCTTGAATCAAGTGGAAGTTAATCTTCCAGATAAGATAGCGATTGATAGAATTCTCTAGTCACCATCACCAAGTTACTAGAACATCGTGATGAACTATAGTATGCAAGGGATGACGAAAACGATTCCCGGGCTCTTCGTGATGTTGAAATCAACGAAGGTAGAAATCAAGAAAGAGCATCAAGTGTTGATGATTGACAAGACCACTAGTTTCAAGAGAAGGGCAAAGGGAAAGAAAGGGAACTTCAAGTAGAATGACAAGCAAGTTGTCACTCCTGCGAAGAAGCCCAAAGCTGGACCAAAGCCTGAAACTGAGTGCTTACACTGCAAAGGAAATGGTCACTGGAAGCGGAAATGCCCTGAATATTTGGTGGATAAGAAGGATGGCAAAGTGAACAAGGGTATATTTGATATTGGTGTGTACCTTACTAGTGTTTATAGTAGCCCCTGAGTATTTGATACTTGTTCGGTTGCTAAACATTAGTAACTCGAAACAGGAGTTACACAATAAACAGAGACTAGTTGAGGGGGAAGTGACGATGAGTGTCGGAAGTAGTTCCAAGATTGATATGATCATCATCAAACACTCCCTATACTTTCGGGATTAGTGTTAAACATAAATAAATGTTATTTGGCATTTGCGTTGAGCATGAATATGATTTGATCATGTTTATTGCAATACAGTTATTCATTTAAAGTCAGAGAATAATTGTTGTTCTATTTACATGAATAAAACCTTCAATGGTCATACACCCAATGAAAATAGTTTGTTGGATCTCGATCGTAGTGATACACATTTTCTTAATATTGATGCCAAAAGATGCAAAGTTAATAATGATAGTGCAACTTATTTGTGGCACTGCCGTTTGGGTCATATCGGTGTAAAGCGCATGAAGAAACTCCATAAAGATGGATTTTCGGAATCACTTGGTTATGAATCATTTGATGCTTACGAATCGTGCCTTTTGGGCAAGATGACTAAAACTCCGTTCTCTGGAACAATGGAACGAGCTACTGACTTGTTGGAAATAATACATACTGATGTATGCAGACCAAAGAGTATTAAGGCTCATGCGGGTATCGTTATTTTCTGACCTTCACAGATGATTTGAGCAGATATGGTTATATCTACTTGATGAAACATAAGTCTGAAACAGTTTGAAGGTTCAAAGAATTTCAGAGTGAAGTGGAAAATCATCGTAATAAGAAAATAAAGTTTCTACAATATGGTCGTGGAGATGAATATTTGATTTACGAGTTTGGCCTTCAGTTAGAATAATGTGGACTAGTTTCACCACAGCGTAACGGTGTGTCCGAACATCATAAACCGCACTTTATTTGATATGGTGCGATCAATGATGTCTCTTACCGATTTACCAATATCGTTTTGGGGTTATGCATTAGAGACAGCTGCATTCACTTTAAATAGGGCACCGTGAAAATCCATTGAGACGACGCTTTATGAACTATGGTTTGGCAAGAAACCAAAGTTGTCGTTTCTTAAAATTTGGAGTTGCGATGCTTATGTGAAAAAGTTTCAACCTGATAAGCTCGAACCCAAATCGGAGAAGTGCGTCTTCATAGAATACCCAAAGGAAACTATTGGGTACACCTTCTATCACAGATCTGAAGGCAAAAACATTCGTTGCTAAGAATGGATCCTTTCTAGAGAAGGAGTTTCTCTCGAAAGAAGTGAGTGGGAGGAAAGTAGAACTTGATGAGGTAACTGTACCTGCTCACTTATTGGAAAGTAGTTCATCACATAAACCGGTTCCTGTGACAACTACACCAACTAGTGAGGAAGCTAATGATATTGATCATGAAACTTCAGATCAAGTTACTACCGAACCTCGTAGGTCAACCAGAGTAAGATCTACACCAGAGTGGTACGGTAATCCGATTCTGGAAGTCATGTTACTTGACCATGGCGAACCTACGAGCTATGAGGAAGCGATGATGAGCCCAGATTCCGCAAAATGGCTTGAGGCCATGAAATCTGAGATGGGATCCATGTATAAGAACAAAGTATGGACTTTGGTGGACTTGCCTGATGATCGGCAAGCCATAGAAAATAAATGGACCTTCAAGAGGAAGACAGACGCTGATAGTAGTGTTACTATCTACAAAGCTCGACTTGTCACAAAAAGGTTTTCGACAAGTTCAAAGTGTTGACTACAATGAGATTTTCTCAACTGTAGCGATGCTCAAGTCTGTCCGGATCATGTTAGCAATTGCCACATTTTATGAAATATGGCAAATGGATCTCAAAACTGCATTCCTTAATGGTTTTCTTAAAGAAAAGTTGTATATGATGCAACCAGAAGGTTTTGTCAATCCTAAAGGTGCTAACAAAATGTGCAAGCTCCAGCGATCCATCTATGGACTGGTGCAAGCATCTCAGAGTTGGAATATACGCTTTGATAAGTTGATCAAAGCATATAGTTTTATACAGATTTACGGTGAAGCCTGTATTTACAATAAAGTGAGTGGGAGCACTACCGCCTTTCTGATAAATCTATGTGAGTAACATATTGTTGATCAGAAATGATGTAGAATTTTTCTGGAAAGCATAAAGGAGTATTTGAAAGGAGTTCTTTAAAAGAAAGATCTCAGTAAATCTACTTACATATTGAGCATCAAGATCTATTGAGATAGATCAAGACGCTTGATAAGTTTTTCAATAAGTACATACCTTGTCAATATTTTGAAATAGTTCAAAATGGAACAGTCAAAGAAAGAGTTCTTGCCTGTGTTGCAAAGGTGTGAAATTGAGTAAGACTCAAATCCCGACCACGACAGAAAATAGAAAAGAGAATGAAAGTCATTCCCTATGCCTCAGTCATAGGTTCTATAAAGTATGCTATGTTATGTACCAGACCTATTGTATACCTTGCTCTGAATTTGGCAAGGGAGTACAATAGTGATCTAGGAGTAGATCACTGGACATTGGTCAAGAATATCCTTAGTGAGGACTAAGGAAATATTTCTCGGTTATGGAGGTGATAAAAGAGCCCGTCGTAAAGAGTTACATCGGTGCAAGCTTTCACACCGATCCAGATGACTCTAAGTCTCAATCTGGATACATATTGAAAGTGGGAGCAATTAGCTAGAGTAGCTCCGTGCAGAGCATTGTAGACATAGAATATTTGCAAAATACATACGGCTCTGAATGTGACAGACCCGTTGACTAAGCTTCTTTCACGAGCAAAACATGATCACACCTTAGTACTCTTTGGGTGTTAATCACATAGCAATGTGAACTAGATATTGACTCTAGTAAACCTTTTGGGTGTTGGTCACATGACGATGTGAACTATGGGTGTTAATCACATGCAGATGTGAACATTAGTGTTAAATCACATGGTGATGTGAACTAGATTATTGACTCTAGTGCAAGTGGGAGACTGAAGGAAATATGCCCTAGAGGCAATAATAAAGTTATTATTTATTTCCTCATATCATGATACATTTTTATTATTCATGCTATAATTGTATTAACCGGAAACATGATACATGTGTGCATACATAGACAAACTTGATGTCACTAGTATGCCTCTACTTGACTAGCTCATTAATCAAAGATGGCTATGTTTCCTAGCCATAGACATGTGTTGTCATTTGATTAACGGGATCACATCATTAGGAGAATGATGTGATTGACTTGACCCACTCCGTTAGCTTAGCACTTGATCGTTTAGTATGTTGCTATTGCTTTCTTCATGACTTATACAAAGTTCCTATAACTATGAGATTATGCAACTCCCGTTTACCGGAGGAACACTTTGTGTGCTACCAAATGTCACAACGTAACTGGGTGATTATAAAGGAGCTCCACAGGTGTCTCCAAAGGTACATGTTGAGTTGGCGTATTTCGAGATTAGGTTTTGTCACTCCGATTGTCGGAGAGGTATCTCTGGGCCCTCTCGGTAATGCACATCACTATAAGCCTTGCAAGTAATGTGGCTAATGAGTTGGTTACGGAATGATGCATTACGCAACGAGTAAAGAGACTTGCCGGTAACGAGATTGAACTAGGTATTGGATACCGACGATCGAATCTTGGGCAAGTAACATACCGATGACAAAGGGAACAACGTATGTTGTTATGCGGTTTGACCGATGAAGATCTTCGTAGAATATGTAGGAGCCAATATGAGCATCCAGGTTCCGCTATTGGTTATTGACCGGAAACAGTTCTAGGTCATGTCTACATAGTTCTCGAACCCGTAGGGTCCGCACGCTTAATGTTACGATGGCAGTTATATTATGAGTTTATATGTTTTGATGTACTGAAGGTTGTTCGGAGTTTCGGATGTGATCACGGACATGACGAGGAGTCTTGAAATGGTCGAGACATAAAGATTGATATATTGGATGACTATATTCGAACATCGAAATAGTTACGAGGGTTATCGGATATATATCGGAGTACCGGGGGTTACCGGAACCCCCCCGGGAACTAATGGGCCTTGTTGGGCCCTAGTGGAGAGAGAGAGGGGCCGGCCAGGGCAAGAGGCATGCCACCTCCCCTTGAGTCCGAATAGGACAAGGAAGGGGGGCGGCACCCCCCTTGCCTTTCCCCTCTCCCACTCCTTCCTTTCCCCTCCTTCTTGGACTAGGAAAGGGAGGGGCAAACCTACTTGGAGTAGGTTTCCCCCTCCTAGGGCGCGCCACCTCCTTGGCCGGCCCCCTCCTCCTCCCCCCTTTATATACGGAGGAGGGGGCACCCCATAAAAACAACAATTGATCCCTTGGATCTCTTAGCCGTGTGCGGTGCCCCCCTCCACCATAATCCACCTCGATAATATCGTAGCGGTGCTTAGGCGAAGCCCTGCGTCGGTAGAACATCAAGATCGTCACCACGCCGTCATGCTGACAGAACTCTCCCTCGACACTCGGCTGGATCGGAGTTTCGAGGGATGTCATCGAGCTGAACGTGTGCTAGAACTCGGAGGTGTCGTAGTTTCGGTGCTTGATCAGTCAGGCCGTGAAGACGTACGACTACATCAACCGCGTTGTTCTAATGCTTCCGCTTTCGGTCTACTAGGGTACGTGGACAACACTCTCCCCTCTCGTTGCTATGCATCACCATGATCTTGCGTGTGCGTAGGAATTTTTTTTGAAATTACTATGTTCCCCAACAAAATCATCACCAACGTCAGCACCAACGATCCTCTCATCGGGAGGGGGTCAATCTCCATCAACATCTTCACCAGCACCATCTCCTCTCAAAACCCTAGTTCATCTCTTGTATCCAGTCTTGTATCAAAACCACAAATTGGTACCTGTGGGTTGCTAGTAGTGTTGATTACTCCTTGTAGTTGATGCTAATTGGTTTACTTGGTGGAATATCATATGTTCAAATCCTTTATGCCTATTATTACTCCTCTGATTATGAACATGAATATGCTTTGTGAGTAGTTGCGTTTGTTCCTGAGGACATGGGTGAAGTCTTGCTATTAGTAGTCATGTGAATTTGGTATTCGTTCGATATTTTGATGAGATGTATGTTATCTTTTCCTCTAGTGGTGTTATGTGAATGTTGACTACATGAAACTTCACCATTATTTGGGCCTAGAGGAAGGCATGTGGAAGTAATTAATAGATGATGGGTTGCTAGAGTGACAGAAGCTTAAACCCTAGTTTATGTGTTGCTTCGTTAGGGGCTGATATGGATCCATATGTTTAATGTTGTGGTTAGGTTTACCTTAATACTTCTTTTGTAGTTGAGGATGCTTGCAATAGGGGTTAATCATAAGTGGGATGCTTATCCAAGTTAGGCCAGTACCCAAGTACCGGTCCACCCACATATCAAATTATCAAAGTACCGAATGCAAATCATATGAACGTGATGAAAACTAGCTTGACGATAATTCCCAATGTGTCCTCGGGAGCTCCTTTATCATTATCAGAAATTGTCCAGGCTTATCCTTTGCTACATAAAGGATTGGGACACCTTGCTGCACTTTATTTACTTTACTTACTTGTTACTTGTTACTGTTTATCTTATCACAAAACTACCTATCACCTACAATTTCAGTGCTTGCAGAGAAAACCTTACTGAAAACCACTTATCATTTCCTTCTGTTCCTCGTTGGGTTCGACACTCTTACTTATCGAAAGGACTACGATAGATCCCCTACACTTGTGGGTCATCAATAAGCCGGTGGTACTTCTTATAGTGATTAAAATGCTCTTGAGGACACAGAGGAATATCGCCAAGTTACTTTCACCACGATTCATTGATTTACCGTTCATTGCCTTGATAAGTGCTATGCGGGTGGACCGGAGCTAAGGTATTTTTATTTCTTGAACAAATACCTACTTATGATTATACCCTCCATGCAAGAATCCACAAATACAAGAGAAGTAATTAAGATAAATCTAACCATAACATTAGACATGTGGATAAAAACAACCCCTCACAGAATAACTCATAAACTGGAGTTTAGGTTTCTATCACTCTCGCAACTCATCAGCTACAAACTAAGTCCACGATGCCTCCCCTAGGCCCAAGCATGGTAAAGTTTCACGTAGTCGATGTTCACATAACACCACTAAAGGAAGAACAACAAAACATAATATCAAAACATTGAACGATGACCAACTTCACATGATTACTAATCGCAAGACTTCTCCCATGCCCTCAAGAACAAATAGAACTACTCACAAATCATCATAATGATCATGATCAGTGGGTATAAATATATTATTAACAATCTGAGCATAATAATCCTCCACCAATTAAACAACAAGCATCAACTACAAGATGTAATCAACACTACTAGCACCCCAAGTACGAATATGAGGTTTGATACTAAGATTAAACACAAGAGATGAACTAGGGTTTGGAGATGAGATGGTGTTGATGAAGATGACGATCCCCACAATGATGGGAGTGTTGGTGATAATGAAGGCTTTGATTTTCCCCTCCCGGAGGGAAGTTTCCCCGCAGAATAAAGTGCTCCTGCCCTGGTGTCACCACGAGACGATGGCGGAAAGTGCTAAACTTTGATCTTTATTTTTTCAAGGGAAAATGGGAATTTATGGCCAAAGCGCATCGGGAGACGAGCTACCAGGGCCCCACATGTACACATGGCGCGACCAGGGGGTGGTCGCGCCACCTGTCCACATGGTTGGCATGTGGCCCCCTCTAGCACTTCTTCGCTCCAATATTTTTTAATTCCAAAATAATTTGCCAAAAACTATGCCTCATTTTGAGCTCTAGAGAATTGCCTTTTTCTATTGATTTTTCAGGTTAGATTCCAGCTGCCGGTAATCCCCCTCTCTTGGTGTAACTTGCATTTTAAGAGATAAATGGCATTAGAATTGCATCATGATACGTCTCCAACGTATCTATAATTTTTTTTATTATTCGATGCTGTTATATTATCATTCTTGGATGTTTCACAATCATTTTATAGCAACTTTATATCATTTTTGGGACTAACCTATTGACATAGTGCCCAGTGCCAATTGCTAATTTTTTTGCTTGTTTTTTACTACGCAGAATATCAGTACCGAACGGAGTCCAAACACAACGGAACTTTTTGGAGAATTATTCTAGACCAGAAGACACATGTTGGGCCAAAGAAGTACCAGAGGGGGGCTCCGAGGGGAGCACAACTCACAAGGACGCGCCTGGGCCCAGGCGCGCCCAGGTGGGTTGTGCCCACCTCGGCCGCCTCTCGCACCGCCTCTTTGCTCTATAAATACCCCGAAAATCCAAAAACCCTAGGGGAGTCGACGAAACACAATTCAAGCCGCTGCAAGTTCTAGAACCACGAGATCGAATCTTGACAACATCACGAAGGGGTTCATCATCCTCATTGGTGCCTCTCCGATGATGCGTGAGTAGTTCATTGTAGACCTACGAGTCCGTAGGCAGTAGCTAGATGGCTTACTCTCTCTCTCTCTCTCTCTCTCTCTCTCTCTCTCTCTCTCGATTCTCAATACAATGGTCTCTTGGAGATCTATTTGATGTAACTCTTTTTGCGGCGTGTTAATTTGTTGGTATCCGATGAACTTTGAGTTTATGATCAGATCTATATTTTTATCCATGAAAGTTATTTGAGTCTTCGTTTGATCTCTTGTATGCATGATTACTTATATATGTGGGGCGCCCCTGGCTGCCTCCCCTCTCCCCCACCTGTATATATGTGGGGGGCGCCCCTAGCACACAACAGACAATTGTTAGCCATGTGCGGCGGCCCCTCCACCATTTACTCCCACGGTCATATCTTCGTAGTGCTTAGGCAAAACCCTACGCGGATCACTTCACCGTCACCACACCGTCGTGCTGAGGAACTCATATACTACCTCAACGTCTTGCTGGATCAAGAAGGCAAGGGACGTCACCGAGCTGAACGTGTGCAGAACTCAGAGGTGCCATACATTCGGTACTTGATCGTTCAGAGCTAGAAGAAGTCCGACTACATCAACCGCGTTGTCAAACGCTTCTTCTTACGGTCTACGAGGGTACGTAGACATACTCTCCTCCTTGTTGCTATGCATCCCCTAGATAGATCTTGCGTGAACGTAGGAATTTTTTTTAATTGCATGCTACATTACCCAACACTATTTGCATCTATCAAATTATATCTTTACCAATCTTTTATCCGTGAGGGATTGACAACCCCTCTTACGCGTCAAGTTGCAAGTATTTGTTCTTTGTGTTAGGTACCGTTTACATAGTGTTGCTTGGTTCTCCTACTGGTTCAATGACCTTGGTTTCATCACTAAGGGAAATGCCTACCGTAGCTGTGCTGCATCATCCCTTCCTCTTCGGGGAAAAACTGACGCGGACACGAGCCATCAAGAAAGGATTTCTAGTCCCGTTGCCGGGGAGACATCATCAACATCTATCAGGTTCCTAATCACAAATTTCATCTCCTAGCAATTTACATTATTTGCCATTTGCCTCTCATTTTCATCTCCCACTTCACAAAAATTTGTCGTTTTATTCGCCATCTTTTTCGTTCGCCGTTTTCTCGTCAGATCTGTTTTTGTGTGCAATCTTGTTTGCGTAGTCACGATGACTCAAGAAAACACCAAGTTGTGTGATATTTCTAACACCAATAATAATGATTTTATTAGCACTCCGATTGCTACTACCACCACTAGTGCGGAATCTTGTGATATTAATGCCGCTTTGTTGAATCTCATTATGAAAGATCAGTTTTCCGGTACTCCTAATGAGGATGTTGCATCCCATCATAACACATTCGTAGAATTATGCGATATTCAAAAGAAAAAAGATGTGGACAAGGCTATTGTGAAGTTGGAATTATTTTCGTTTTCTTTGCGAGATCCTGCAAAAATTTGGTTTTTGTTCTTTGCCTCGCAATAGTATTGATTCTTGGGACAAGTGCAAAGATGCTTTTATTACTAAGTATTTTCCGCCCGCAAAAAATATTTCCCTTAGAACCTAGATCATGAATTTTAATCAACTTGAGCATGAACATGTTGCGCAATCTTGGTAAAGAATGAAATTGATGCTAAGAAATTGTCCTACTCATGGTTTAAATCTTTGGACGATCATACCAAAATTTTATGCCGGATTGAATTTTGTTTCTAGAAATCTTTTAGATTCCGTCGCGGGTGGTACTTTTATGGAAATTACTTTGGGTGAAGCTACTAAATTGCCTGATAATATTATGGCAAATTATTCACAATGGCACACCGAAAGAGCACCTACTAATAAGAAAGTTAATTCGGTTGAAGAAATCTCTACTTTGAGTGAAAAATTTGATGCTCTTACGAAATTGGTTGCTAATAAAAGTGCTCCTATTGCCCTGGGGGTAGGCGCGCCCTCTGAGCTTGTGGCTCCTGGGTGGCCCCCCTCTGGTATATCCTTACTTTTTATATATTCCATAAAAAAAATTCCCGTAAATTTTCAGGTCAATCCGATTTCTGCACAAAAACAACACCATGGCAATTCTGCTGAAAATCGCGTCAGTCCGGGTTAGTTTCATTCACATCATGCAAATTAGAGTCCAAAACAAGAGCAAAAGCTTTTGGAAAAGTAGATATGACGGAGATGTATCAATAATATAGGAAGTTTCATCGCATTTTATGATACAGAGCCGCCGTCACCTCCTATTCTTCATTGCGAGGCCATATCTGGAGTCCGTTCGGGGCTCCGGAGAGGGGGATCTTCCGTATTCGTCATCATCAACCATCCTCCATCACCAATTTCATGATCGTCACCGCCGGGAGTGAGTAATTCCTTCATAGGCTTGCCTCCACACTATCCACTTCCCGAAGAATGTTGAGCTCCATCTTTGTGATTTCCTTCCCACATAAACTCCAGTGTTTCTCGAAAAATGAGCCAAGGGATAAAACCCCATGTATAAATTCCTCCTCTTCCTATCATGAAAATGCTCGTGCTCCGTTGCATCCTGCTGCTTTTGCACCTGCGCCATTGCCATCGCTGTCGCACCGCTGCCCCAACCCCTCTTCTCCAACCCCCTTCTCGACGTCAAGGACCAACAGTCGCCGCACCAACACCATCGTATGTTGGTCGGAGCAGTCACATCACATCGCTACCGCAACCCGTCTTCTCCAACTCCCTCTCAATGTCAATGACTAAAAGCCACCGCAGCAGCACCGCCGTATGTCGGGTGGAGCCATCACCGACATCGCCATCAGGGCAGCCACAGCCGTCGTCATCATCGTCATCACTGCTCTCTATTTCTGACGCAAGCAACGACATTGTTCTGCTTCTGCAAGCTTTGCGCTCGAGTTTGAGCTCCCTGTCTGGCCAACACCATCGGCCCCTCCTCTCCCCATCATGTAGTATGCGTGAACTTAGTCGATCTAGTTTTGGTGCACTGCACCCCCGAGAGATGATCACCAAGTGCTTCAATAAAAATAATGGTATTGTGCCTACGCCTGTGCGTGATGAATGCCTTGTGTTTGTGTTTAAGTACTACAATTAAGCAATGACTGTTTGCATTTATTGTTTGTGGAGTACAATAGCATTTTTTGATTTAGCAAGGCGAAAATTCATGAAGCCAAACTGACTAAAAAACCACAAATACATGAACACATGAAGCGAGCATATTAGGAGAGAAATCAAGTTGGGAAATTTTTGAAGCAGCTGGGTGCTTATTGCACAAAAGTCGAGAGGGACACTAAGAATGTGACGCAAACAAATTATATAAGTACTTGACTATGATTTTTATTCAATATTGATTATCAAACTATCCAATGCAGTTGTGAAATCACAAGTGCCACACAGAATTGCTAATTTCCCTTTGACGTCTTTCTGTATTTTGTGATTGCTTGCAAGTGCAACCTTCCTTCAAATGAATATCTATGAAAACAAAAGTTGGGGGTTTCTCAGTTTTGTCATGTTGGTGGTTTCAGTTGCTTCCGTTGAAGCCCTCATATTGTGAGTTGCTCACCTTTGGAGTTTTGCCTCTCTGTTATCTCTTGAAGTATGTGTCACGCTTGACAACAATGGCGCAGCTTCACTAGGGCAAAGGGGGGCTATGCCCCCCCCCAATATCTTGTAGTAATTATGTGAAATACCATTATTTTTTAAGTTATATTTTAGAAGATTAACAAAGTTTAAGCAGGCTTTGTCCTTTTGGCCCCTTCAACTCTGCTTTGCACCCTCAATAACCTCTATCAAGCCCCGCAACTACTTGATAACCTCCCCTTCTTTGCTTGTGAAGCCTTGTTTAGTAGCCATGGAACCTGTGATGCATCATCCATCCATCCTAGAATAAGCTTTTGATTTTTAGGAGGTTGATCTTTGCGTTGTGGTGTAATCACGTACTTCATGTTTTGTGTCTTGAATGTACTTGCTTGGGCAATAAATAAGGCAAAAGATTAACTGTCACTGCCATATGGCTAAACGATCTAAAACCTCTTCTTCTCCTAAAAAAAGAATCTAATTTCTATACACATCCACAAGGAACTCCCACAAAAGATAGAAGTAGGATCTACCACCTACACTAGGGGTCTACTTGGATAGTTGTCTAAACTTAGAGACTTTTATGAGATTGGCAAGAGAAATTGGTAGACAACCAATTGGTAGTTAATTTGTTAGGTCTGTCAAATGTTGGCATGCCAAATATTGACAACAAACCAAGTAGCCTCTAGTTGTGCAATCGTGACCTGGTGACCAGGTGCTGAGTTGTTGCTTACGTGGAACATTCCATGTTACTAATTCTCATGCTCCTTTTCACCAATATATTGTCGAAATATAGTTTTTACTGCTGAAACTGATGTGAAATTTAATTAAACCGTGACTGTCGATCCAGTTTGGAGTTTGGCGGAGAGAGAAAAGTAGGCTATCAAAAACTGCTTGATGTGATTAGGCGTGGTGGAATCGATGGATATCCAAGTGCCCAGGATTGTAGCTTGTGAGAAAATTCCTTCATGCGAACATGAGAAATGTTATCAGTGAGCGGAAGCTTCATGAAAGCTCTCTCACAGTGACTTTACTGGCAGAGTTGCCATATCTGCGGCCTCGTGTCATGCTTGCCACGCTTGAAGAAACCAATGGTGGCGGTGGCTAGGGTTGGTGTCGGCCTGCCTGGCGGGCAAGAGGAAGAAGTGGACTAGGAATGAAGTGATGAGGCGATCCTCAACGGGCAACAACATGCTTGCCATTAAAAAGAATGGGCGTGGACTGCTTTCTATGATTGATGGCGGGCCCGAGCGCACTCTTTGAATTTAATAGAATAGGTAATGGTTGGTTTGGTGACAAATGCACGCACCGAGGCGGACACCAATCAGACATGCGCACGCCCGTCTCGTGTTCGTGTGGATGTAAATCGGGCACGAATTTAAGATAGAGATGCGTCCAGACGGACACGAGGCGAAAATATTGGGTCGACGCGTTAGGCCGTGATTTTTGGTCGCTTGGGCCCAAACAGACAGAAGTGCACCAAATGCGTCGTCACGTTGGAGTTAGCCTAAATAAACTGAGGTAGGTTAGGAACACTACATCCTGTAGCGACTCAAGCGATGGAGATGGAAAGCTCCAGAATGGCGTGTGCCCACTCCGATCCCCGCGACAGTCCACAGAATGCCGCACTCGATCGGGACGCCGTTCGTGGTCGATGTGGTAGTACCAACGACCCCTGCCACTACCTTCCCTCCACATCTCAAACAAACACTCCATTGACACGCCGAACAGTACGAGAGATAATTGACAAGATGCAACAGGCGTGACGAACTTTGTAGACCGAAAAGCTCCGCCTGCTTTTGGTGCCACAATCTCCACCCACGAGCTCCGTACCACGAGAGATAAATAAATTAGACGACACAAGAGGCGTGGCGAGCATGGCAGCACGAAAATCTTCACCCACGTATCATAAAAATGAAATATTTTTTCAAGGAAAAAACACATAAATAATTTAATTATGCATGTCAAGTACTGAGATTACGCACAGCTTTGCATATCATGGGAGCTTTTCGTGCTGAGATTCTCTTCCAAGGGGCTCCATCCGATTTCGTCCCGTAATATCCGATTGATTGGAGCGAGATAAATCCCAATTACCCCTCTCCGTAAATACTTTGTACTCTACCAAATAAAAAGGCAGTCTACGACTTTTCCTTTTTAGGCCGTGCTTGCGTCCTTCAGAGTTCAGACTCAGGAGGGTCCAGAGCTTCCGTCGTCCCCCAGGAAGAGCGAGGAGCAGGAATTCACCGCTCTCGCCACCAAACCGGCGATTCGGTGGCCGATCAAGGTACGCTCTCTCCACGATTTCCCCTGCTTCTCGTAGATGCTCTCATGTTCCTGTTCTTCGGATTAGGTTTCCCTGCTCCGCCCTCTGAACAAAAACATGATTTTTCTCTTGTTCGCTGTCGATGATACCTCTAGGGCGCGTGGCGTCAGTGCCTTCTTTCCTCCGATTGGAGTCTCTCTCTCTCTCTCTCTCTCTCTCATCGAATTCGAGTTCTTGGACCCCTTGTGCCGATTTCTTCTGACGGCCGTCGCTGATTTCCCCCAAAAGTATCAGTGAAGTGTTCTCAACGACATGATCCAGCTTAGTATTTAGGTTCAGGCTTCATGGCACTTGTTGGTTTTTCTCTGTTTTCCACTTCAGGTTTCAGCCCACAGCTAAGCGAATTTCAACTTATAGTACTTGTCTGCCACCGTTTGATTCCTTAATACTTTGAATGAATGAAGGAAACCGATCATCTTTTTCATTAGATTAGATGGCATAAACTTACTCCCTCCGTTCGAAATTACTTGTCTCGGAAATGGATGTATCTAGAACTAAAATAAGTCTAGATACATCCATTTCTGCGACAAGTAATTCCGAACGGAGGGAGTATTTGTTAATTTGTAAGGCTTTGAATTGCGGCAATTTCAATCATGCTTGTGCTCTTGCCAAGGATAGCGGTTGGTGAATGGTTGCCCCCATGCCGTCATCCTAGTCTTCACCATACACAAAGTTTAAGGACTTTGGAAGGATATCCAATCCAAGTCGTCACACATAAAGTTAAGGACTTTGGGTGGATATTCAATGAATAATTCGGCAGCTTCGGGTTTTTTTTTCGAAAAGGGTGAACTTCGTTCTAGAAATAATAATTCGAGTATCCTGGATGGTCCAGGTTCACCAATCATCCCTAGCCCTATTCTTTTGCAGCGACCGATTATCATTTAGCAGCTACGCATCTCGCAGTTATATCGCTAGTTTTCACTCCATGTTTTCAAACATACATCACAAATTAAGTTCGTGCCGACAATACCTTTCTGTTTGTCAATTGTGCCGACAAACCATTGCGATTGGACAGCGATTAATGTGTCAGATTATCAGAAACATCGCGTCTGACCGACCGCGACGCGCCTCGCTATCTCCCCTTCTCCTCCACACCACACGTCTCCTGCTGAAACATCCGTTTATTTATGTCGAGAATACGCAGTTCGGAAGTACAGTGCTGAACTACTGATGCTTACATCTCTGAATTTTGGCAGGTGTTCGTGGAGGAGGATCATACAAGTCGATTGATCGGACGCTGGGAAGATGTTGACCAGAAGACCGCAGCAAGGATGCAGCAGCGCTCTTCTGCTCGCGTTCCTCCTCGTCGCCAACGCGTCAGGTAGTACATGCGCATTGTCTAGCGTTTGCTTTCGGTTGGTTCGGTGGTCGCTCGCTTTCTACTCCCTCCGTTCGGAATTACTTGTCACGAAAATGGATGTATCTATACGTATTTTAGTTCTAGATACATCCATATCCGAGACAAGTAATTCCGAACGGAGGGAGTACTTTCCATTATTCAGATTCCTTCCTAGTGTGACCTTGAAATGCATCGCCATGAAAGTGTAGACTGTAGGGTAGATGTCCTGGACAACTTTTATATATATTCTGCGAACAAACGCATTCTGGCTTGCGGTTGCTGCGCGATCATTTTCAGGCCTTGATCCCTTGTGAAAATGGCCATACTGCATTTTCGTGTAGCGTAGAACCGCATTTTTGCACGGAGACTGTAATAAAGCTGAAAATTATCTTTGTATTCCACTACTTAACAAGTGAACGAAATATTTCAGCATGCATGCACCAATTTTTGCGATTTCTGCATTGCGATTTGCAGGCACCTTCTCTGAAGAGCAAGAAGCTGAGGGGAGCAAGAGGCGGTCGCTGGCGACGGGGCAGTTCTGCGTGGCAAAGCAGGGCGCGGACCCGACGGCGCTGCAGACTGGGCTCAACTACGCGTGCGGCCCCGGCCACGCCGACTGCGGCCCGATCCAGCCCGGCGGCAAGTGCTACAAGGCCAACGACCTGCCGGGGCTCGCCTCCTACGCCTACAACGACTACTACCAGCGCAACGCCGCCTCCGGCGCCAGCTGCAACTTCAGCGGCACCGCCATGACCACCCAAAACGACCCCAGTAAGCACCACCCTACTCCTCCCTCCCCTCCCACACCCACGCACGATCTTTTTCTTCTTGTTCTTCCCGGCGGGCTCTGATTCTTCCCTCCCTGTGGCTCCTCGTTTGCAGGCTCGGGGCAGTGCGTCTTCGCGGGAAGGTGAGCGTGTATCTTCGATGTGCATGCATGGCGCGCCACTGTATCGAAGTTCACAACTGACATGTGTAAACGTTCACGTGCAGCTCCATGTCGGGAGGCTCCAACGGCACGACGCCGGCGGCGAGCGCCCCTACCAGCCTCTTCCCGCCGTCGACCTTCACGCCGGGCTTCGGAGGGGGCCCCACCAGCTCCTTGACCCCTCTGGGGGACGACGCGGACAGCGTCATGGCCGGCGCTCGCCGGGCGCTCTGCGTGCTGCTGCTCCTGCTGCCGCTCTTCTTCTTCTGATCCATGCCTCCGCTCCACTGTAAATTCTACTCCATGGCATGGCATTCGTTGCATTTTACTACTAGAGAATATTACTATCAGGTTACATGGGAGGGAGGAGCTCTAGACTCTAGAGTGTTATCATCTTTACATGTTTTTGTTCTTCACAAGTGAACCATCATTGGGTGTACATGTCAGGTCGGATCTTCTATAAACCAAACTATATTATATACTATAAAGGATGTTTTTTGTCAAGAAAACTTTCGATTTATTCATTTTCAATCATGACAGTACAACAAACATCAGAAATAATGAAAATTACATCCAGATCCATAGACCACCTAGCGACGACTACAAGAACTGAAGCGAGCCCAAGGCATGACGCCGTCATCGCCCCTCCCTCGCCGGAGTCGGGCACAACTTGTTGTAGTGGACAGTCGGAAAGTCGTCGTGCTAAGGTCTCATAGGACAAGCACATCAGAACAGCAACAGCCGCCGATGAAGAATAACGTAGATCAAAATGATCCAACTGAAGACACACGAACGTAGACGAACAACAATCAGATCCGAGCAAATCCACCGAGGATAGATCCGCCAGGGACACACCTCCACACACACCCACCAACGATGCTAAACGCATCATCGAAATGAGGGCTAGGCGGGAAAACCTTTATTCCATTTTCAGGGAGTCTCGTCTTCCTGAGCAGGACACAAACACTAATAAAACTCAAAGGAACGATTAACAACGGAGCCCTCTCACTGGCCCTTGCCAAGATCCACCGCGCCTCCATCGCCCTACAGCCACTGGAGACGAAGTGGACCTGCGGTAGCGCCGGCGAGAGGCATGAACCCTACCTTTTTCTGGAAGAGGAGGAGGCGGCCGTGTGAGGGATCGATTGCAGACTCGTGGTTGCACAAAAAAGGATGTTTTTTCCTTTTGAAAACCTAGGCACTTGCCCGACTTTAGCCAACTGAAACCCTTACGGTTTAGAAGGTTCTAATATATGTTCATGGAAATAGCGAAAACAAACAGGGAAAGGAGGTCCAAGGCGCTCCGCGCCACATACAACGAACAATATAGACCCTCACTAGGGCCAACTGCTCAACAGCCCACACACACGCGATGCAAACTCAACACGGGCCTTGGCTCAACAATCAAAGCACACACCGCACAAAGAAGGAAAGTGTCGATCAATCATCATGGCCATGGCTCCCCTACTTGAGCACCCTAGCCTGGATGCAAAGGTGTCGACTGAAGCCGGCAATGGTCGACGAGTCTTGAGTCTTGCCTGGTGGTTTCCATAATTGCATAGAAATAGTCATTTTATATAGTCAATCACTAGTACTTCCTCTCTCTCAATTTACAGGGCGTGTGCGTATCCCTAGGTCATCAATTTGACCAACGTAATACAAGTCATATATTACAAAAAATATATTAATATAAACTTTAGATGTTCTATTCTCAAAAGGTATAATTTTTGTGTTATATAGTTTATATTTGGGTGATAAAATTGGCAACCTAGGTATACGCGCAGGACTTGTAAACTTAAACGGAGGTAGTACATAAGGTCGGTGCTCGGGGTCGATGAACAGTGCTCCCGAGCACTCACGTTGATGTCGGAGAGAATTGAAAGGATCGATATAGTTGACTAGAGGGGGGGGGGGTGAATAGGCAACTAACAATTTTTAGCTTTTCTTTATCAAATTAAACTTTGCATCAAAGTAGGTTGTCTAGATATGCAACTAGGTGAGCAACCTATATGATGCAACAACAACAAGCACACAAGCAAGCAAGGGATACAACACAATATAAGCTTGCACAAGTAAAGGTGAGAGATAACTAAGAGTGGAGCCGGTGGAGACGATGGTGTGTTACCGAAGTTCCTTCCCTTTGAGAGGAAGTACGTCTCCATTGGAGCGGTGTGGAGGCAGAATGCTCCCCAAGAAGCCACTAGGGCCACCGTATTCTCATCACGCCTTCACACAATGCGAGATGCCGTGATTCCACTATTGGTGCCCTTGGAGGCGGCGATCGAACATTTATAAACAAGGTTGGGACAATCTCCACAACTTAATTGGAGGCTCCCAACGACACCACGAAGCTTCACACAATGGAATATGGCTCCGCGGTGACCTCAACCGTCTAGGGTGCTCAAACACCCAGGAGTAGCAAGATCCGTGAGAGATTAGTGGGGGAATCAAATTTCTCTTGGTGGAAGTGTAGATCGGGGCCTTCTCAACCAATCCCTAGAGAATCAACAAGTTTGATTGGCTAGGGAGAGAGATCGGGTGAAATTGAAGCTTTGAGCAACAATGGAGCTTGGGAGGGAAGAGGTGGTCAACTTGGGTAAGAAGACCCCCCTTATATAGAGAGAGGAAAGATCCAACCGTTACCCACTAGCTCAGCCCGCGACATGCGGTACTACCGCACCGACTTGCGGTACTACCGCTCCCGCGACAGAGACCAGACGAGGCCCTGTTGCGTTAAAGCAACGAGCGGTACTACCGCGCGTCCTTGCAGTACTACCGCCAGGCATGGTTCGACTAGGCTGGGAAGGCACGGATAATAAAATTACATCTGTGGCTACTTCCATTGTGTTTTGATCCATGCAAAAATCCGGCACGATGCTACCGCACGCAAGGAGAGATACTACCGCGTAGAGCGCGGATGTAAAAAATTACTTCCATCCCTACTTCCGCGCATGTCACTGTGCTGGGCTAGAGGCCACGGTACTACCGCGCCTGAGGAGAGGTACTACCGCACAGCACAGTACTACCACTTCCCTGGCCGGTACTACCATGGGCCACTGTGGTACTACTACTCCCTTGAGTAGTACTACCGCATGCCGCAGCACAATAGCACTTGGAGTCCTTCATTTTGTAGAGACACGGATAAACGGTCGGTGCTCCAAAGAAGCAAAGGGAAGGTGGTGCACAGGGACAAACGTGTACATGTTGATTCCACCCTAACCTTTCCTAAGCGGACCCCCTCTTAATAGTATGGCTTTGCTACGACCCAAATCCACCGGAAAAAAACGTAGAGAAATGTCGTCTTCTCTAGGCTCCGAGGGGCACTGAATCGTCTTGTGCCTAGACATGAGATATCTGAAATGCTCAATGCACACGATTAGTACGCAAATGCATTGTCATCAATCATCAAAACAACATAGGGAGAAATATGCCCTTACAATCTCCCCATTTTTGGTGGATTGATGACAATACGGGATTTGCACATAAGGATATAAAACTGAACATAAGCAACCCCAACATCTATAAAATATAGACATGCTCCCCGTATATGTGTGCACTCTATAGATATGTTTTGGACTGCACGACACACATACTGGGATCAACACTCCCCCTATATTTTATAGACAAGGCATTCCTTGCAACAATATAACTGACACTAAGCATGGAGGCAAGGTAATGTATATGAGCATAAAGGAAAAGGGCACAAGATCACATAAGCTCACAAACTACTAAGCATAATATACGATAAGATAAGCTTGAGTGCATATGTCTCACACCATATGATAGTCTCGGGGACTCACACGAACACAAACGCAAACCAACAAAGCAAAGCAACACGAACGAAGGTCCAACGAAATGAAAACAAAGAGACACGACTCGCAAATCCTACACTCTCTCCCCCTTTGGCATCGAGACACCAAAAAGGCAGAGAGGACACCTACAACACAGGTGGTAGCTTCCTCTGTAGAGATAACCCAACAATCTCCTCATCGGTCTCGGCAGCGGGAATGGACTCCTCCTCTGACTCGGTCCACTGATAGCCCTTCTTCGTCATCCAGTCAGCCTCAGGAGTGATGTTCTTCTCTGACCCGCTCTCCAGGATCTCGCTAAACGTCCTCAAGACCCTCTTGTCGCGCTGGCGACTCTCCTTCTAAGAAACATTTGTCTTGTACTACCCCTTGGCCTGCATGCAGAACAGAGCCTTCATCTTTGCCTTTAGCTTCTTAGCCCAAGAGGGCTCCGCAGATGGAGGAGCGTACCCCGCAGAACTGTCCTCAGCCTCCTCCTCAATCTCGTCCTCATCAACATTCATCCTAACAGCCTCTGCCTTAGCCCGGGTAGTGGTATTGGCCCACTTGTTCTTCTGACGCAGCTTGATAGGCTCGTGGCGAACCCAGTTTGGAGCAGAAAAGTCTTCATCTGGAAAGAGCTTCTCCCAAGTCTTTGAGATCAAGAGGTGCAGGTATGGACCATAGATGGGAACTTTGTGATTGTAGACTGCAAACCGGAGCTCAACTCACATGATATGGGAGATGTCCAGAGGTTGGGTAACTTGACGATGTGCCTCCTCACAAAGCAGCATCATATCCACGAGATAAGCATGCACCTTATCCTTGCCACCAATGCGCGGAAAGAGAGTGTTGCGGAAGATTTGATGCATGACGTCAAGGAAAGGGTTGAGTACCCAAGACTGCGTGCCATTGGCTAACTTCTTCTCCACAAGGAACAGTTGAAGCTTGTTCTTGTTGGCGGACTCTGGGTTGCCGTGAGGGCGGATACCAACGGGCACATTGAGCCCCTCATCACGAACATGCAGCATCTCCATGAATTCCTTCCACTTAGCAGACATCCTCTTCCCATTGGTCATCCAAGTCATAGTCCGCCCCTCATCCGTGTGGAAGTGGACGGAAGCAAAGAACTCAGACATGATCTCTGGGTCAAAGTCCATGTGGAACGTGATAAAGTCTTCAATGCCAAACTGCTCCACCAAGTCCAACGCCTCACCAAAGTATGCCCGGTCCTTTCTCAGATGATTCATATCAATCCACTGCATTGGAACATAGATGTTGTGCTTGGACTTGATCACATTGATGTAGATGAGATTCTGCTGCTTGGTCCAGAACAACTCATTCCCTCTGACATTCTCATGAGGGTTCACATAGGGGTTAATCCTCCTTCGAATGATGAACTCGGCTTGAGGCATCTCGTCCATGCCAACGGTTGGCTCCTTGAACTTGTTGCGGTCTTCTTGACATTGCGTTGAGGGGCATTGGAGCCCTCAGGTGCTTGTTGATTGCGAAGCCGCTTGGAGCTCGTGTCACGGCTGGGATTCGAGCGATGGACATTAGAGCCACCATCTATGACACACAACATAAAACACACGAGAAGAACGAGAAGGGTCATTGCAAAGACCAAGGCCAAAACAAACAAAACAAGTAGAAACAAACGAAACAAGGTCGAGTCAGTTTTCGGGTATGGGGTCCTGAACTATGCGTATAAGGATCGAAGGTAACAGGAGGCAGGGACACGATGTTTACCCAGGTTCGGGCCCTCTTAATGGAGGTAATACCCTATTTCCTGCTTGATTGACTTTGATGAGTATAGGGGTTACAAGAGTTGATCTATCTCGAGATCGTAATGGCTAAACCCCATATGTCTAGCCTGTATGATTGTTATTGCTCTACGGACTAAACCCTTCGGTTTATATAGACACCGGAGGGATCTAGGGTTGTACAGAGTCGGTTTACAGAGAAAGGAAGGTGCATGATCCGAACGCCAAGCTTGCCATCCACGCAAAGGAGAGTTTCATCCGAACACGGGGAAAGGTTTTTAATCTCTTATCTTCACGGCCCATTAGTCCGGTCCATATCACATAGCCCAGACGCCCGAGGACCCCTTAGTCCATGACTCCCTCAGCGGGGTCGAGGTTCGTCTTCGGCGAAGTCGGAGTCGCTTGCTCGGAGTTTAGGGAGGGCGATGACGCATCTTGGGAAGAAGTGATGACGATGACGTCTGAGTGTATCTTGATGGGGCCCTCCTTGTTGATGTGTGTGTGGAGTATCTTTTATGTGTGCCGCTCGGAGGTTTGTGGCGGTTTTAGTCCGGTTTTCCGTTAATTAACAGACAACTCTCTTCTGCTTAATTAATGGATGAGGCAAATCTTTTGCCTCCGTTTCAAAAAAAAAGCATTCCATGTCCTGGCTTGTTAGGGGGGGTACGCGGGTGTGCAGGCATGGAGATGGTGGGATATGAAAATTTGCAGGCGTCGGATGGCACGAAATCTGCAGCCACACCCCCTTTTACTCGCTCACCTCTAGCGGAAGACAACTCAAGCCACAGTTCTCGGCATCGGCAGCAGCACCGACTTACCAATGGTGCAGACCAAGATCTCCGGCACCAAGACGTGGTCCTCCCCTTCGTGAGCTGCTCGTCCCCTTCGTCTCTTCCACCTCGTCGTCGACATAGGCGAGATTGTGCCGTCATGGAGATAACAGTAAGAAGCATATAACCACCATGCATCCCTCCACCGTCAGGTTGTTAGGTAAGGTGTAGGGTCGATTTCGCCGTTACTTAGTACGACATCGATTTCGCCGTTACTTACCACAACATCGATTTCAACGGGGCGAACCAATGAAGCTGCTCCTTCAGGCATCAACATTCTTAGGCCCTGCTTGGATTGGCGTTTCGCCACGGAATACACCTATCGTCGGTTTTCTTTCCGGCTCAAAATCAAGTGTGGCCGGTATTATACACCTGTAAAATAAATACAGGTGTATAAAAATACCCCCATGCCAAGCGCGACGTTAGGTGTGATTCGTGCTTGGGTCATGTTAGTCCACATCGGCCCGGGAAAGTCATACATCTATAAAGGATCATGAACTTTTTTTTTTTTTGCGGGAATATCGTGAACTTTGGTTTCAAGGTTTTTTGATACCAGAAAAAGGGTCTACAGGTATTTCGAATCAAATTCTCTATACACGGGAATGCATATGTATGTATCGCACGCAACATCACAGGATCTTGTAAAAACAATCCTTGGAACGAATCCCCAACTACGGTCAGAAGGAAGAAAACTCAAGCCTTTCACGCTTTTCTGTCTGCTCTCGCCACCGCCGCTCCCGCCGCTTTGGACGCCGCCTTCTCCAGCCGGAACCTCCGGAAGTCGGCGACGAGGCCGACGTCCACGTCCCGCTTCATCCTCTCGGCAAGCGTCGACAGGACCTGCACGCTCCAAGCTTTCAGTTCCACATTTCTCGGCGAGAACAGAGATTTTGTTAGGCACAACACAGCGATGTCAGCAGCACCACGACTTGGCGCTCGATGCTTACCGACTCGGCGACGCCCCGGAGGACGGCCTCCGGCACGATCCGCAGGGGCGGCGGGAGGGCGACGGTGATGGAGATCTCGAGGTGGCCCCTCAGCCGGCTGCCGCGCCGCTGGCCCCTGTCCGCGTACAGCGACCCCCGCACGCCCAGGTCGAAGCTCGCCGGCGTGTAGCCGCTGTCCAGCCCCCTCAGCTCCCACTCGGTCTGCATTCACAGCCCAGACGAGAGCAGCACATTGTAAACTTGCAGCCGTGCGGATAGAGACAAAATTGGCAGCATACGTGAGCAGGGAGGGCTGTAGACGCACGATTCGTAGGTCGAGCCCGCCGGCGCCGCGGTTGCGCAGCTGCATCACGACGACGGGGCGCACGGTGATGAGGAGGAACTCCAGCGGCAGCATCTGGATCCTCCACTCCTCCTGCGCAAGAAATAATCGATCGATCAGCCGCAACGCCACCGTCGTCCTCCCCCCACTTCCCTGCGGGGGGAAGATAGAAGATTCAGTAATTTCAGTTACATCGCTGAGCTGCTGGCTCCGGCTCTCGTCGGGGAACATGGCGCGGAACACGCGGGGGCGGTCCTGGAGGTACTCGTCGAACGACACCTGCAGGCACAGCCCGTCCGCGCACGCGCGATGAATCAATCAATCAATTCGACCCGCGATTTCATCGAATTCCAAACCCCCAATGCGGAGATCGATCGATGTCAGCGCTTACCCCCGGGGGCTCGTAGAGGGGCATGTCGGTGTCGATGCTGGAGGAGTAGGTGACGGCGTCCGGCGAGGCGGACGACGGCGCCCCGGCCCCCGCTGCCCGGGCCGTGGTCGTGACGGCGCGCCGCGGCGGCCTCGACTGCGGGGGAGCGGAGCAGACCAGCGTTCTCACGGGCGGCGTGGAGGCGGTTGGGCGACTGGTGCTGCGATTCGCGGCAGGCAGCGGCCGCGGCCGGTGGGCTGTGTTGGGGGCAGCGGCGGCCATGGCCGGCCGGAGTGCCGTGCCCATGCCCATGCCCAATGCTGCTGAGGTGGGCACGCGGCAAACGGAGACCACTCCTTTTCCCCGTGTGACGGGGTAGGGGGACTAGGGACAAGCGGTGGCTGCTCGGCGTGTCACTTGTCAGGTCTCTGGTTACGGAGGCGGGCCTTGGATTCGCGCCGCGGCACCGAGGCCGAGGCTATCCGGTTCTGGTCAGTGGTGCATGGGTCGCTTTGGGAGCAAGCGTGGAGGCCCGTATGCACGGAAACTTTTTCTCCATTCGGACGTTTTTGCTAGGTGTTTGGTTTGAATCTTTTTCAAAAATGCAGTCTACAATTTCTAAGTTCTTTTTAGAAACACAATACAAACGCGAGCATTCATATACACACGCACCTAGTTTCTATCGCTATGAATACCTCCGAAAGATTGAGTCGGCAGATCTTGAGATCATTAAAGTCGTTGTAGATGATTCTTAGTTGATGGACATGCCACCACTAAAAAATATATTTAGGAAAGATTGTCCAATGACTATTTTTCTCATTTCTCGTGAACATCTTCTTCTTTTTTCATTAAACAAACCTAGCTAATGGCCTAGGACCTGCAAGTCAATGACATGTACGACAGTGGTCGGCAAGGTGCGGGGCGGCGTGGTGGCGGCATGCTGGGGTGGTGTGGCGTGGGGCGGTGTGTCGGTGGCATGGTGGGGGTGGCCCAACATGGCGGCGGTGCAAGGGTCTCATCTCGTGAAAGTTCAGACGGTTTCTTGTCTGCCAAATTATACAGAAAGGGACATCTTTCCGTAAACATGAGGGGAGTTGGCACAAATTATACGAAAAACATAGAAAACGAGACTGCGAAAGCCATTGGAGAGCTATTTTTGCCTGAACTCCCTGTAAACGACAGTTTTTTTTGGTAATGATAACTGGTGAATGTCATCTGGGAAGAACTAGCAAGTCAACGTTTTTTTGGCAACTTTACCTGGTAGGAGATGGCAAATCCTATCTTTTTTGCCGTAAAATTTCTCTTTTTTTCAGAAATTGTGATGTGTTTCTGAATAAATTGCCAACTCCATATAACTAAACTTGTCATCCAAAATGTTCGCAAATGCCAATCCCTCCCAGCAAACGTTGGTTAGATATTGTAGTCTTAGTTTTTTTATAAAAGTATATGGAAGTTTTTTTGGCGAGGATACAAATATATGGAATTTGTTGGAGTTGCTCTTAGTTCGCATCCATTATTAAGCCTGGTTATTAAGTTTTAGCACTTGTTTGGATGATCGGTAGACTTTCGCTTTTATTTTGCTAATATAGGAAAAATCGTGGATATAGATGGCCTTGGCTAGTTAATTATTTCGTGAGACAGATTTACAGTTGTGCTTGCTCTTCCATCTTGTTAGTGTCCGTGTGTCGATGATGACAACATAGTGGTGCTAGCTGGCAAGGGTCATGCCTAATGGTTAAAAAGTAGGACCAAGATGGATCGTGGGACAGGGGAGGTATAGATGAGACTCTTGATCAGATTGATCTGAAGATAGTTATAGACCCAAATCTTTTGGCCGATTTCTCTTGAAATCTTGAGAATCAGACTTTCTCTTAGATTCTCCTATAATTTTGAAAACATATTTTGATAATCATAGCTATTTAGACCCAAACTAGGTAGGGTTGTTAAAAAAGCTAGATGATACCCTGCGCCTTGCTGCCGGAACTTTTAATAAATAATTTGATGTTTAAAAACATGAGAAAGTATATGAAACCTAGTATAAGTAGATGTAAAGAATTTTCCTTGAAAGAAATATTGGCTAGAGTAAGCATTTATAGCAAATTTGATGAAAACGACAAATAGGTGTGATTTTTGTTCTTTTAATTTATTACCTTGAAAATATATCAGCGAGGCAATATGAGATGAAAACAATGTTGCGTCGAGACAATGGAGACATCTCAACGCTTGGCTAAACATAAAACAACAATATAAACTACATATATGCATTCATTAGAAAAAATAGCTTACATAGAAAATAAAATGCGTGTTCACTCTTAGTTTGATTTTCTATTAAAATAAAGGTCACTTACCCAGGTAGCTCATTCACCACAATACACCTAGGTAGCTATAATTCTTTTTGTTTGTCTTGTCTCGTGCGCAACCATACATATTTCCCCATTAGGTGAAGTATAGTTTGGTCATAAAAAAAAGTCTGATTAACTACCTGTATGTATGAAGTGAAATAAAATTGAGATTAAAAGGTTGCATGAGAATAGTGTATTCTTTGAAAGAAAAACTTGATGAGCTACCTCTCTGTACACAATGAAATCAAACTGAGATCAAAGGGTTGCTCGGAACACTGGAGGTTCGAGGGAATGAAGGCATCTAACACGATTCTCTGACCTGTGGGGAGTAAAAGAGACATGGACAGAAAGCGCAAGAGAATGAGAATGTGAAAAGACAGTCGTTTTGGTATTCAGAATCAGAAGAACACAATAACAACACATGAGGTCTAACCAAATAGTTGGACGGGGACTCGTTTTGTACGTCCGGAGTGGATCGGATGATGTTAAGATATATACAAATAACAAAATAAATCTAGGGTGACGTGCCTGCTTGAGAATGCACAAAATAAAATTAGTTAATGGTTATTTGTGGTAGACTGCATGCGCATGAACAATTAGTGGGAGCACGCACATGAAGAGTTGCTCGAAAAGCATTTTTACATGATGGACCTACTTGATGATGTGGATAGTCTGCATGTTAAAATAAATAAGATATTGATGATGAATCTTTTAAGTTATAGGATATGAGTTCAAGATTCTGACAGAATCCGAGGGATGTCATATTCTCAAGATTTTGGAAGAATCAACGACAGCTAGGTGAGGACGAGAAGGCCACGATGGCTAGGAGGAGGAGATGGCTAAGGTTAGGGTGATGGGGATGCCTCACCCCCGGGCTTATATTGCATAGAGAGGCATGCGGCTCGGCGTCAGATGATATTGTGCGACGGCAATCGACGGGCTGCCTCGTGTATGAGAGGAAACATACTGACGGTTAATGACCGAGCAGTTAGCGGCCATGTCTCCTCCTCACCGGTGATTCTTGGTGCCGGTGGTGCGGCAGAAACCCGATCGTGGCGCGAGGAGACAGAAGATGAAACTTTTCTCCCACACGGGTTGACAATTGAGCATGCTACAAACGAGCCTTCCCATCATCCATATTTGAAGGCTAATCTCTTTTTTGGAGCGAGCTTTAGGACATGTACAATGGTTCTATCTTAAGAGTGCCACATAGGATAAATGATGAGGTGGAGGAGAGAGAAATCGTAAGATAAGGCTTGTCTTCTCTTATTTAAGAGAAGACAAGAGATGATCTCTTTAGCACAATTTGTCTCACCATGTTTTTAAGAACAACTAATTATTGAAGATAAGGCTAAGAAATGACCCATTGTAGACATATTTTTTTGTCATCTCTAATTTACATGCAAGACTTAGACTATCTTATCAACCATTGTACATGCCCTTATAAATTATGGTGATTGCGACCCATTACAACAACTATATTATAATACCTTTTTGTACGCTCATTTCATACTAGTTGTTAGTATGACAACTGCGAAAAATTTCTCATCTTTCGTTCTACATGAGTAATGGGGTTGTGTAAAGCGTTTTTTTGGAGCCTCTATTTATCATGTACGTGAAAAAAAAGGTTGCATCAGTCACTTCTTATATGGACCATCAGATCTTCATCCAACAACCCAAAATAGATTACGTATTGTTCATCTTCTCCATTCCTTGTTCCTCCTCATGACGCCCACAGTCTGCCACACCCTAAACCGTCGGCCTCCACCACTCGCGCCGGCGAGCGCTACCGCGCACCGCCTCGCGGCTCCGCCCTCCCCTGAACCTCACCCCATCGACATTGCCGGCCACCATCCCAGCCGTCCCTCTAAGCCCGGCACCACCGATGAAAACCTCCAGCGATTCCATGTAACCCTTACCCTCGCCCCTAAAATAGATAATGGGGTTGTGGGTTACTTCTAAGATAGGCTACAGCTTTCCCCTATAATGAGGCTAGTTCTTCTCTGATGAGGTTTCTTCTCCTGCGAGGTCCAGTGTGCCAGAAGAAAGGAAGGAAGAAGGTGATTGATGAAAAAAAATCAGGTAGCTGGGAAATAGCAAAATCGGTTTTTTATTGCCCAAAAATATAAGCTAGAATGGTAAAGGTATGTTTCACACAGTAAAATATAGATCCAACAGATAGTTTGAAAAGCATGTCCGCTTCATGCAGTACAGTACACCACTCGATCGGAAGGGAGCATAAATGAAAATCACGATCCATCCATGCTCCTTCATGGCATCATCCATTTCTCAGCTTTCATCACCCCGTGTGGAGGCACACGGTGCATCATGTCCTTTCCCAAGTGTCAGAATCTTCATCAAACCCCAGATGCCTTCTCGGAAGCTGGATCATCAGAGCCTACAAGGTCGTCCCTGCGACCCTTTTCCTCGGCATCTTCCTCAAGTTTAGCGACGAAACTGTACCTAAAATCATCATGAGCAGAAGGAGCAATAGTACATCCATCGAATTTTCGAGTCACAACTTCCAGGGCAAAGTCCCGGATCAATCTGTTCGTGTAGGACTTGTTGCAGTCATAATACTTGTCCCTCAGGTCCTGAGCCATCAAGCCAGCTTCAATCGTGATGCCCAGCAGGGCAGCCTTCCGAACCAAAAGATCAGCATCAGAACAATCCTGATGAGGACCTTGCATGCAGCTCAAGGCGAGCTTCCGGACCCGCGTGCTCTCGTGGGGGGATTCCTCCGGGTCCAGAAGACGGGGATCGCAGCCCAGCCTCTCGATGATCAGTTCGGTTTCCTTGGCGGCACACGCGGCGGCGATCATGGCGATGGAAGAACCTTCACCGCCGCCGTCGGAAAGGATGAGGTTCAAGGCGCACCTGTGGATGTCGTCGCTCAGCCTGACCTCGTCGGGGGAGACGATGGACCGCCGGGACAGCCACTGGGACTTCAGGCTGATCTCCTGCTCCATGCACCGCCTGTAGGCGTCGGGGCCGGGACGGAGAAGAGCGGCATTGCGGCCGCAGAACTTCTGGAGGTACGCGCGGTACGGGCACCAGTCGTCCAGAAGAGCTTGAGGGTAGAGGCGATCGGATCCCCACGCACGCTCGAAGAGGCGGGGGAAGTGGATCATCAGCAAGGGAGGAACGGGGCTGTCGTGATCCCATGGCTCCTGATTGGGGACGAATTGGTCGCACCACGAGACCATCATCGCGTAGAGGCCCCTGAGGGCGGCGGCGGGTTCGATCCCAACATAGTCGTCCTGATCTTCATCCGGTTCGGCTTTGTCCGTCGCGGCCGCCGACTCCGAGGTTGGTGGAGGAGGAGGAGATCCCGACGGTGGCGCTGGCATTGCGGCGGGCTGGATCTGCCGCGTGACTTTTGGCTTAGGGTGTGGTGTTACGACGAGGCGGAAGGAAAGGAACCAACTCCAGATTCTCCCTCCGGCTTTATCTTTTGAATTTTGAGGGAAGGGAGGGGGCGGAGGAGATCCCGGTGATGCCGGCACGCGTTAATGCGCGGTCAGCTATAACCACTGCGGAAAAGAATTTTATGAGACCAGGTTTCATGGATTAGTAGGTGAGACCCATCTTGATGGATGACACGGGTCAATGGGCAGAATTTGCTCGCCATTCTCCGCTTCCTTTGGATGGAAACCGGGTCACTCGCAACATTTGGTTAAATCATAATCGGAAGCCTAGCTTGCCATTCATTCACCTCGTCACCTAGTCCGTGTCCTTATCGCTAGGCCGTCTCACCCGCCACCATCTAGTTTGATTTTTTAACACTTGACCCCTGGCCTAATGCTCATCCGGAGTACGAGTCGCAGTACTTTACGCAGATGTAATTTTGATAGGGACTCAATTTAGATTAATACACAAGAGGGAGAAAAGATTATACACAAGAGAGAAGTTCATCTATGGGAAAAAAATGAAATAGATAAGTTGTCGCTGGGTGGTGCTGCAGACTTACCATGTCGATCACGCTAGAACAAAACATGAGTCAAGTCAATATAAACCTCTGACGTCCTTCCTAAAAGTAATGTCGATATCACTGTCATTGCCCTTCACACTCACAGCGACGCAAATGGGAAAGAAGATGAAAAAACGAAAAAAAAGGGAGAGAGCCGGAAAGCAGAGGTTGAGATCTGCATGGACCGAGTCCACAAAAGCCAAAGAAAAGGTCTAATCCAGGCGCATGCAGCAGATGGAATCCTTCGACTGTGATAACGTACTAATTGTCTGGGTGCAGAATCGGAGAATTCGGTCGGATGCTCTGGAAAGAGACATGCAACTTTACCAGTGTGGTTTTTGGGTCCCTGCAAGCACCAACAGAAAGTCACAACGGCACAAAACTTCAGCCATCATCGTCGCCGGAGGGGCCACCTGAGGGAAGAAGAATATGCCACCGACAAGCCAAGATCCAATAGAAGGCCACAGAAGCAACTGCGTGAAAAGAGCCGCGATGCCGCTCAAGGCACTGTGCATGTCGTTGTGGGTCATCGGCCGGAGATGCACTCCACGTCTTCGCGACTCTGAAGCCCACAGGTCGCACCGCCGCCGAGGGGATCCAGAAATGTTAGCCATCTTCCACTACAGAACCACCTAGTGTACCATCACTCGGACACGACCATACAACCACTTCTGGCTCCGCGCGCCGGCGCTAAACAAATCACCGGTGCGACGGAGACGAAGCCGAAGAAATAAGACCCGTAGTGAGATCTTCACCACCGCTTGAAGACCTTGTCACGACACAAATCGGTGGCTCTTCAACACCATCCTTAAATGCCGTCGGGACGGTGACCTGGAAAACCTTATTCACGGTGGCGAAGTTGGCACCGTCCGAGCGATTTTTTGTCGAAAGAGACCCTCTGCCCACTGAAATTGACAAAAGAGACCCCTTACGGACGAAATTGACAAAAAAGACCCCCTCACAAGTGGCGGCAGGCGCGGCAGACGACACGTGTCACCTGCCGCCACGCCATGAGGCGGCGGGCCCGGCCGCCACAACAGGAGGCGGCAGCCCGGTGTATTACGGTGTGTGCACAGGGCAGCACAAGCCAGCGTGCCGGGACGGAACGGGCCGCGCCAGGTGGGCCCGGCCACCACCGGGTGAGGCGGCCACCGCTGCCGCTGTCGCTACCCGGCCGACAAGGCCTGCTGCGCGCGGGCCCAGCAGGTGGGCCACGCCGCCACCAGCCGAGGCGGCCTGTCCTGTGTTGCTGCACGCGCGACAGTGCGCAGACGACGCTGATTTCGAGGCGCAGACGGCTGCGACTCCGACGCGCGGGAATATGGACGCTTTTGGTTCTTTCGCCCGGGAATCAATCCTGCCTTTGCTTCTTTTGCCTCAGCGGATGCGATGACACTGGGAATCCGAGGCTACGGGAAGCTGTTGTGCCGGCACTACAGGGATCGTAAATATCCCCGCTTAATTTTCTCGCCATCATTTATCGTCTGAGCTTATAAAAGGAGACACCGAGGCTCTCGTCCAGCCATCCTCGAAATCGGCAGTGCGCAAAGTGTGTAACACATTTTTTCAGTCAGTATGAGTTTGCCTTGCTCGGATCAAAGCATTAGGCCGAGGAAAATGAAGAATGCAAGTTTGCCTCCGGGGGTGGCAGTCCTACGGTGTTGGTGTGGCGATCTTTGCAAGGTGAAGGAGGTTACGGATTTTTCAGATTGGTTGGGCATGAAGTTTTTCATGTGCGCCAATTATGAGGAAGATCCACCCATAGCTATTTCAGGGTACGACAAGCCTCCGGTATGCTTTAACCATCACGAATAGATATTGTTGATATTTTCATTGATTCTTTAGTAACATTCTTGTTTCTTGTTGTAGTCTCCTCCGCCTCTATGCATGTACTATCGTTGGATTGACACGGAGAAGCCGGCTTGGGCAGTGACTGAGATTCGTGAAAGAAGTCGCCGTGCGTGGAATAGTTTATTTGCGGAAGAGCGACGCGAGAAGGCGGAAGCTGAGGAGAAAGCAGAGCAAGAGAGAGAGTTAAAAGAATACTATGCGGAGCAACACCGTTTTTTTCAGGAAATGGGAAAGAAAAATAGGGAAGAGGCTCGTCGCATGGAGGAGCAGGAACGATAGCGAAATGAGGCTCCTGAGGCTGAGAGGCAGAGAAAGAAAGAAAGGGCTCGTGAGGCCAAGGCAGCAGAAGAAGCTGGCGATGGAAAAGGAAAATATCCACGCTGGACTCAGTAGATTCCTGTGGTAGTATTTTAAATTTCGCAATCATTTGTATCTTTATTTCTGCACTTTAATGTAGCTTTATTTCAGGAGTTAAATGTAGGTTTATTCCTACAATGTATCTTATTTTCAGTTGTGCCGTGTTGTAATGAAAAAAAAATATAGTTTAAGAATAAAGTAGTGGCATTTTCTTTCCCTCCACTAATATCGAACATCGTGCAACAACTACAAAATAAAATTAAGATAGAACATAATGCCCTACAATAAGAGAGTACAAACTAATAATGCAAGTACATCCGAATTAAACGGTAGAATTGAAATAAAACTACATGAAGGCATCATCGTCATCCTCCATCGATGCAGAACTCTTGCCCTTCGAGGATGTAGAACTCTTATCCTTGGACGATGCAGAACTCTTGCTCTTCGAGGATGCAGTACTCTTGCCCTTAGACGATGCAGAACTCTTGCCCTTTGATGATGCAGCACCCGGAAGCGGCGGCATGAAGATATCATCTTCATCCTCGCTCTCCTCAGTCCATAAAAATGGATGATTTTCTGCAGTCCTTCTGAAAGTTTCACTCTTCGGCTCCACTACATTCTTCCACCTTGCACGCAACCTAAGATGTTCTTTACGTACCTCCTCATAGGTCCTTTCAGGCCACTCAGACCTACATAATTGGTGAGCCAACTCATTCATTATGGTGTCACTACCGGTGAGTTCGTCCCATGGAACTATCCTAGTGTCCATCCTGAAATCGGTAGCTAGCCTCAGAAGAGTCCTGCTCATCCCAGGGTGAAAACTACGATCGAAAGGATAATGGGACATCTCGACTACACTACACTCGAATGCTTATCCACCTCCGTCTGAAGGGGGTTTTATAGGTAGAGAGGAGAAAATGACGGGAAAGAACGAGTGCAGTATGGCGGGAAAGGGTTGGCGGGAACATATGGCGGGAAACGAGTGGCGGGAAGATATAGCGGGAAGGGGTTGGCGGGAAACGGGTGGCGGAACATATGGAGGGAAAGCGTTTGCGGGAAAATATTGAGGGGAAAGCGTTGCCTGAAAATATATTTTTTTCAATGTCTAAGACGGGCAATGGTTGCACAGTATTCATCAGCCAAAATATTAAAAAAAAATCATTTCGGCCTAACATAAGCAAAATAGTGGAGCGGGATAGTATGGCGAGAGATATAGGCGGGAAAAATTGTTCCTGACTGATGCATTTTTATTTTTCACCTTAGCTCCAATATGGATGTGCTTGCGAATGCAATTAAGCGTCAAAATAGTTTCAATAAATATCCGTCGTCAGTACTATATGAACCTCGTCAACCTATTATCACATTAACAATAATATTACACACGGATTTTTCTTCCTGCTAACAAAAGTATGAAAATAGCACTTCCATGTATGTGTTCATCACCTCAAAATGGGACAGCGAAAATGGAAACACAATTTCTTCAATCACGTCTTCTCCTCCTTGTTTGCTACTAAGATGAATTATTTTACCTAATTACATACATCATTAAGTACATTAGCACCTAATCTTAACATATAAAATTTAGATTATTGCGACATAACAAAGTAGACCTACGGTTTCCTAACTATAGACTTATTAATAAACATACCATATAAAATAATATACCACATGAAATAACATACCGCATGCAATAAACAATTATAGTACAATTTTTTCTTAATTACCGTATTAAGATTTCCCGCATGTCAATACTAATGGACGCACCTAACATTGATGCAACATCTTCAACCTACTATTTCAAAAAATAGTTTAAATGCTACATCTCTCGTCTGAAATTATTTCTAACCTCTAAGCACTACCATCACATAGCTAATAACGAGCTAAAGGACGAACTAATTACCACCCTGCATGCACAAATAAATAAATGTATTGCAAAGCTCATACCTTAATCTTCAACTTTGTAGTTCACTTCGCTACACAAATCCTACTCCTGAAGCACTAAATGACTCAAAAAATTGATGAAATAATACCTACCACAACAGAGAACACATAGTTATGAACTAAACAAAAATAGTATAAACTGCATGCATGTGAACCAAACCAACAAAAATGGATAGATCTTACCTTCGCCTATCTTTTCTTCAACTTCAGCATATTCAAAATCCAACTCTAAGTCACCCTAAATCACCAATGAAATGTGTAATGAGTTTTGCTTTCTCTCTGTTCTTGCACGCAGAGAGTAGAAGAGGAGGGCAGAGTGTGCTTGCGCACGGAGCATACGCATACTATATAAAGGAGAAGCATCCTTGTAGTGTCGGCACAACAGTTCCCGCCCGTGAAATTCGTCGTCCTCCGCGGGTGGGAATCAGCCCAGTTTGCAACAGCGTGAAATTCGTCGTCATTACGCGCGTGGGAATGAGGGAAGTTTTCGTCGGAATCAACGCCAGGAATAATCTGCAACAGGACCAGCTGTCGGGTCGAATGCAGCGCGGCCGCCTCACCCGGTGGCGGCCGGGCCCACTGTCTCGTCGCGCGTGCAGCTGGCCTGTCGGCCTGGGCGCGGCATGGGCACGAGAGGCCGCCTCGCCCGGTGGCGGCAGGGCCCACCTGGCCTCGCCCGTTACGTCGCGGCGCGGTGCACTGCAGGAAATCCGTTCTAGCTGGGTGGCCGCCTCCGGCGGTGGCGGCTGGGCCCGCCGCCTCCTGGCGTGGCGGCAGGTGCCACGTGTCGCCTGCCGCGCCTGCCGCCACCGCTGAGGGGGTCCTTTTTGTCAAATTGATCCAGAGGTAGTCTTTTTTGGCAATTCATCTCGGCAGGGGGTCCTTTTGAACAAAAAATCCCGTCCGAGCCTCGTCGCCCGAAACACGAAGCGTAGACCTAACAACACTAGACATGGAGCCGGGGCTCCCCAACCTCGCCCATGTGTGGTATAAAGGCAAGATGCGTGTTTGTTTGTACAAAATAATCGCATTTTTCTCGCTGATTCACAAATGAGTATATCAAAAGTTTGCTTGACCACATACATACATGAAGTACGAGTCTGTGGTTTTTGTAGACAAAATGATCACATGAGCTCGGCTTCATAAATTAACTAGAAGAACGCCCGTGCGTTGCAACGGGGCCACATTAACTTTAAGAGTTCAATATTAATATTCTCATACATATCAATCCTTCTTCTCCTTCCGTCTGCCACCGAGACAGGGACCTAGACTTTGTGATGCTCTTATTGATTTCAAACCCAGACGAGATGGGGTGGTGGGAGGGGGACGAAAAAACCCAGACGAAACAAAGGAGAAGGAGAGCCTCATCAGTAGCATCATGGTGAATTTCAAACCTAGCGTTGTGCTCCGCCCAACGAACATGGACGCCGCCGCCGGCGGCCCGGTGGAGTTCGAACCCGAGAGACTCTGCTGCTTGCTGGGAGGGGTCGGGGAGGGTCAGAGCACATGAGCATTGACGTGAAGACAGAGTAGGCCGGGGAGATTACTGTGCACGCCGCACAGCGACTTGGACCTCGGAGGGCCTTAGCTCTGTCAGGAGGAGGTCCCGAGTTCCTGCCGAGGACAGCCTGACGGGGGAGACGCACGGCCGCTCGCGCTGCCCGCAACGCGACCACGCCCTGCCCTAGGGTTCTGCGACGGCGGCAGCGTCGTCCACAGCCACACCCTCTCTGAGTCCTGCCCTGAACTGGGGTTCCGAGATGGCGGCGGTGGCGGAGGTCTCTGAGGTTGGAGAGGGGCAAGATGTAGGACGGCGGAGGCTGGAGCCTGGAGCGATGGCGGCGTTTCGGGATTGCAGGCAGGGGGACGTGCGAGGTGAGTGTTTTTTTCACCGGTTTATGTTGTGTTGCCTGCACGGATATATAGGAGAACAAATAGGTGGATTATAATTCCTTCCATTGTATAAGTGCTGGGAAAGGAAGCGAGGGACAAAAATCAATCGAGGGGCCTTTAAGAGTAGAGATTAGTTAATTGGATTTTTCTTTAAAGTCTGTTATTTGTTTTCTTAAAATTTATTATATGTTTCCTAAATCAAATTGCATTGATGGAATGGATCGATTGATTTGGATAGTCTATTATTTGTTTCCTTCACATCCATTATATGTTTCCTAAAGCAAATTGCATTGATGAGATGGATCGTTTGATTTGGATGGATCGATTGATTTGTTTCCTTAAAATTGGATTTTTTTTAAAGTCTGTTATTTGTTTCCTTAAAATTTATTATATGTTTCCTAAATCAAATTGCATTGATGGGATGGATCGATTGATTTAGATAGTCTATTATTTGTTTCCTTCACATCCATTATATGTTTCCTAAAGCAAATTGCATTGATGAGATGGATCGTTTGATTTGGATGGATCGATTGATTTGTTTCCTTAAAATTGGATTTTTTTTAAAGTCTGTTATTTGTTTCCTTAAAATTTATTATATGTTTCCTAAATCAAATTGCATTGATGGGAGGGTGACGCATGGAAAGTTATGATCCGTTAAGATTTTTTTCGTTGTGTGAGAGGGTGACGCGAAACTAAACCGGTGGGGTAGGGGAGGGACGAAAAAAACCAGCGAAATGAAACGGATGGGAGGTGGGAGGAAGTACCAAAGAAGTACCAAAAAAAACCGGGTGAGGTGGGACGAAAAAAAGCCTGGAAGCGAGACTACCAACTGCTCCATTAGGAGTAGAGATAAAGCATCAAACATTTGCAAGCATTTGTGGTTCACAAAAAGGAAAAACTCAAAGTGTGCACATGTTTCTTCAAAACGCTGGGCATATGCATTCCACTCGTGCTCACTGGCATATTTTGCCTGACCTTTATTCCCCACACACGCAAAAGTGAAGGGATTCGTGTTTGCAGTTATTCTATCAAGATTCAAGACATTGAAACAGAAGTGAAGAGACCGTGCATGCCATTGGACCTTCGTAGTATTACCCAAAGCACGAGCATCCCATCCCTTGCGCGAAAATGGCAATCGCTTTTCCATCCGGAGAGACATCACGCTCACGCCCTCGCAAGCACGAATGAATGCCTAGCATGTTGCGTGGACGTCCGGTATCTCACGTAGCCATGCTCCTGGCGAGGCTGTGATCGTAGATGGGGTGCAATAGGGCCGCCCAGGATCAGCATCGACAACCGCTTTTGTGCTATTCTCGGCTCGGTTTGGTCGACCTTTTGCTTCCATCGTGGTATCCCTATCATGGCTTTGTATCTCCAGGGCTTTACAATGTTTCTTTGAGCTCATGCATAGCTGGCCATATAGCTAACCAAGTTATGGGCCGATATTCTAGAACTTCTTTCTATAAAGACCACCAAAAGACATCTTAATTATAAAGAAAATAATTGTAGTCAGTATAATGGAAAGATGCAAAACGACGAGTAAAACGTAAAATTACTTCAAAAACCGTATTGGTAGTCTTCTTCATTTGATTGTGCATCGTCGTCCGAGCTTGAAAATTGCAATGGAACGTACCCGGCTTTCAAGATTGCAATCGCAACAACGCTGGAAAACAAGATCTAGTAACCGCTAAAAGAACATGTTTAGGGAAATCGGTCCATGCCTCAAAACAAGTCGAAAGAAGAACTCGAGGTTGCCACACCAAGACCTAGCCAGTTGCCTCACTTGACTCACACACCGGCTACCAAGGTTCGAAGAGAACCAACAGATATGGCAACATCTTTTTTTTAGAGAGAAGGATATGGCAACATCTACCCTCACATACCCTTTGTTGATGATGGATCAGATGTCGTAGAGGTAGTGAGAGGCCGGAGAGACCTAATCTGACATGTCATTGCATCCACCAACTTACCGATGCCACCAGGGAACCAAAACGAAACAAGAGGTGTCCCCACTCCTCTGACCGTCGACGGAGCCGCTGGACTGGAGAGAAGAGGGGTCCAAGGCGGCGACGTGCATGAGACCCTGGGTGGCGGATATATAGAATTGGGAAAGACCCCACCAATATTATGCTTGGGCTAATGCTAGATGCTAGTCAAGTGAAACATGGGGAAAATCAGCCACCACTCTGACCTTCGGATTCATCACTTCCCTAGCCGTCAAAACCACTTCAAGATGAAGATTAATTTAGGACCTTTGGCTATCGCTGCTTCAAACTTCCACGTGCAACACTTTTCTAGTGCATGCAACATCTTTAGTACATTTACCCTCGCCCTATCGTAAAATAGGATAAAAGTGTTGTAGCATTTTGAAGCACTCATGCGGAAGAAATATATATGCAACGAAACCCCATTTGTTGCGGCACAAATTTTGAATATATGTTGCAATACTCGCAACCTGAAAAACGCAATATATGTAACCTATGTGAACAACACATGCAACAACACATTTGCAATGTGAGAAAAAACACCTTGAAGCATACACCCCAGAAGCATTACAATAGGACAATATTGTGCACGCAACAAACTAAGTACGTGTTGCAACGCATCAAAAGTACTAACCTCCAACTGTCAGCAATGGAGACACCACACCTCT
Organism: Triticum dicoccoides; assembly: GCF_002162155.2. Classification (NCBI taxonomy): domain Eukaryota; kingdom Viridiplantae; phylum Streptophyta; class Magnoliopsida; order Poales; family Poaceae; genus Triticum; species Triticum dicoccoides. The sequence continues at coordinate 172,659,947 of NC_041383.1, forward strand.
TGCAGACACGGGATCATCGACGATGCACCCCGCTCACCATGGGTGCTTAGACGAAGAGGCCTCAAGGAAGGAGACCCGCATAAAGCTATGTTGCTTAGGAGGAGGGGGAAACTCAGAAGTGGGAGGGACGCTTGAGAGCACGGTCATACGTGCGGATCATATGAGGCCCTTTTCACATGTGAGAAGGCGTGTCTTCAACCGATTGGTTGGATTGGATCATTTTCCTTTCATTTACTCATAATTTGGCCAATGATAATAAGAAAAATAAACAATTAGCAATGATCCGCCAAACAAACTAAAGAAGCGATCTGTCATGACTAAATCAATTGGTGAGGTAAATTTTAGCTGGTAAAAATCGTAGAGTTCTTGTAGCAACCAATGATTAGTACACCATTCCCTAAAAAAGCAATGATCAGTATGTCAATATCTACACACAATCTTGTTGACCCCCAACTTAGCTAGTGAGATTGCCAGGTTTTCCCAGCCAAAAAGAGCGAAAAGGCTTATCGTCATCGGGTGGCTGGTCGAAGCATTCCGTTCATCGTCTATGCAACTGTTTCATTGCGCCTTGATTTGTGCTCCACCCTTGCGTCTGATCCCCACAAAACCACCGCCCATCTCTTAAAATATCTCCCCACATGGACACCAAGGTGTCATCCTTATCCACTCTACCTCGCCTTTCTGTTTTTCTCTCGACGAGGTCACCAACACCCAACATCGACTGATGCAAGCACACTGTTAACGGTGACGTTGCTGCAATGACTCCTCTTTCAGACATGGGATCATCGGCAATGTATTCGGCTCACCAGTGGCGAATCTTGTAAGAAAAATAAGGGCAGGCTCAAAGTTAATGATGCTAACTCCCAGCTCTTTTGTGCAAACAAGGTTAATATTTGCTAGAATACTACTAGGAACATGTACTATTAACTACTAAAATTTTCTTTTGCATCGCTGGAGGGCACGCTCTAGCCTATTAAAGCCTGTCCGATTGATTCACCATTACGGCTCCATGGGTGCTTAGACGAAGAGGCCTCAAGGAAGGAGACCCGCATGAAGCGATGTTGCTTAGGAGGAGGGGGAAACTCAAAAGTGGGAGGGACGCTTGAGAGCACGTCGTACGTGCGGCTGGAAGAGGGAGATGGGGGAGGGAGAGAGAGAGAGAGAGAGAGAGAGAGAGAGAGAGAGATGAGAGAGAGATGAGATGAGAGAGAGAGAGACAGAGAGAGAGATGAGATGATGATATTGAAGGAAATATGCCCTAGAGGCAACAATAAAGTTATTATTTATTTTCTTATTTCATGATAAATATTTATTATTCATGCTAGAATTATATTAACCGGAAACTTAGTGCATGTGTGAATACATATACAAACATAATGTCACTAGTATGCCTCTACTTGACTAGCTCGTTAAATCAAAGATGGTTAAGTTTCCTAGCCATAGACATAAGTTGTCATTTGATTAACGTGATCACATCATTAGATAATGATGTGATTGACTTGACCCATTCCGTTAGCTTAGCACTTGATCGTTTAGTATGTTGCTATTGCTTTCTTCATGACTTATACATGTTCCTATGACTATGAGATTATGCAACTCCCGTTTACCGGAGGAACACTTTTTGTGCTACCAAACATCACAACATAACTGGGTGATTATAAAGGAGCTCTACAGGTGTCTCCGAAGGTACATGTTGAGTTGGCATATTTCGAGATTAGGATTTGTCACTCCGATTGATGGAGAGGTATCTCTGGGCCCTCTCGGTAATGCACATCACTTAATCCTTGCAAGCATTGCAACTAATGAGTTAGTTGTGGGATGATGTATTACGAAATGAGTAAAGAGACTTGCCGGTAACGAGATTGAACTAGGTATTGAGATACCGACGATCGAATCTCGGGCAAGTAACATACCGATGACAAAGGGAACAACGTATGTTGTTATGCGGTTTGACCGATAAAGATCTTCATAGAATATGCGGGAGCCAATATGAGCATCCAGGTTCCGCTATTGGTTATTGACCGGAGACGTGTCTCGGTCATGTCTACATAGTTCTCGAACCCGTAGGGTCCGCACGCTTAATGTTCGATGACGATTATATTATGAGTTTATGTGATTTGATGTACCGAAGGTAGTTAGGAGTCCCGGATGAGATCGGGGACATGACGAGGAGTCTCGAAATGGTCGAGACGTAAAGATCGATATATTGGACGACTATATTCGGACATCGGAAAGGTTCCGAGTGATTCGGGTATTTTCGGGGGTACCGGGGACTTACGGGAATACGAGGAAGAAGCAATGGGCCTCATGAGCCAAGTGGTGGAAGAGAGGAGGCAGGGCGCGCGGCCCCTCTAGCCCAAACCGAATTGGACTAGGGGGCCGGCCCCCCTTTCCTCCTTTTCCTCCCTCTCCTTCCTTCTCCTTCTCCTTCCCTTCCTTCCCCTCTCCTACTTGGACTAGGAAAGAGGGGGGAATCCTACTTGGAGTAGGATTGCCCCCCTTGGGCGCGCCTCCTCCCCTTGGCTGGCCCTCTCCTCCTCCCCCCTTTATATACGGAGGGGGGCACCCCATATACACAACAATTGATCCCTTGGATCTCTTAGCCGTGTGCGGTGCCCCCCTCCACCATAATCCACCTCGATAATAGCGTAGCGGTGCTTAGGCGAAGCCCTGCATCGGTAGAACATCATCATCGTCACCTCGCCGTCGTGCTGACGGAACTCTCCCTCAAAGCTCGGCTGGATCGGAGTTCGAGGGACGTCATCGAGCTGAACGTGTGCTGAACTCGGAGGTGCCGTGCATTTGGTACTTGATCGGTCGGATCGTGAAGACGTACGACTACATCAACTGCGTTGTGCTAACGCTTCCGCTTTCGGTCTACGAGGGTACGTGGACACACTCTCCCCTCTTGTTGCTATGCATCACCATGATCCTGTGTGTGCGTAGGAAATTGTTTGAAATTACTACGTTCCCCAACAGTGGCATCCGAGCCTGGTTTTTTGCGTAGATGTTATATGCACGAGTAGAACACAAGTGAGTTGTGGGCGATACAAGTCATACTGCTTACCAGCATGTCATACTTTGGTTCGGTGGTATTGTTGGATGAAGCGGCCCAGACCGACATTACGCGTACGCTTACGCGAGACTGGTTCTACCGACGTGCTTTGCACACAGGTGGCTAGCGGGTGTTAATTCTCCAACTTTAGTTTAACCGAGTGTGGCTACGCCCGGTCCTTGAGAAGGTTAAAACATCACCAAGTTGACGAACTATCTTGTGGTTTTGATGCATAGGTAAGAACGGTTCTTGCTCAGCCCGTAGCAGCCACGTAAAACTTGCAACAACAAAGTAGAGGACGTCTAACTTGTTTTTGCAGGGCATGCTGTGATGTGATATGGTCAAGACGTGAGATATAAGTTGTTGTATGAGATGATCATGTTTTGTTGAAGTTATCGGCAACTGGCAGAAGCCTTATGGTTGTCTCTTTATTGCATAAGATGCAAGCGCCAAATAATTGCTTTACTTTATCGCTATGCGATATAGATCAAGATGATGGAGATCATGGTGTCGTGCCGGTGACGATAGAGATCATGACAGTACTTTGGAGATGGAGATCAAAGGCACAAGATGATCATGGCCATATCATGTCACATATTTTGATTGCATATGATGTTTATCTTTTATACATCTTATTTTGCTTAGTTCGACGGTAGCTTTATAAGATGATCTCTCACTAAATTTCAAGGTATAAGTATTCTCCCTGAGTATGCACCGTTGCGAAAGTTCTTCGTGCTGAGACATCACGTGATGATCGGGTGTGATAGGCTCTACGTTCAAATACAATGGGTGCAAAACAGTTGCACACACGGAATACTCAGGTTAAACTTGACGAGCCTAGCATATACAGATATGGCCTCGAAACACTGGAGACCGAAAGGTCGAGCGTTAATCATATAGTAGATATGACCAACATAGTGATGTTCACCATTGAAAACTTCTCCATCTCACGTGATGATCGGACATGGTTTAGTTGATTTGGATCACATGATCACTTAGATGATTAGAGGGATGTCTATCTAAGTGGGAGTTCTTAAGTAATATGATTAATTGAACTTTAATTTATCATGAACTTAGTCCTGGTAGTATTTTGCAAATTATGTTGTAGATCAATAGCTCGCGTTGTTGCTTTCCCTATGTTTATTTTGATATGTTCCTAGAGAAAAACTATGTTGAAAGATGATAATAGCAATGATGTGGACTGGGTCCGTGATCTGAGGTTTATCCTCATTGCTGCACAGAAGAATTATGCCCTTGATGCACCGCTAGGTGACAGACCTATTGCAGGAGCAGATGTAGGCGTTATGAATGTTTGGCTAGCTCAATATGATGACTACTTGATAGTTTAGTGCATCATGCTTAATGGCTTAGAATCGGGACTTCAAAGACGTTTTGAACGTCATGGACCATATGAGATGTTCCAGGAGTTGAAGTTAATATTACAAGCAAATACCCGAGTTGAGAGATATGAAGTCTCCAACAAGTTCTATAGCTAAAAGATGGAGGAGAATTGCTCAACTAGTGAGCATGTGCTCAGATTGTCTGGGTACTACAATCGCTTGAATCAAGTGGGAGTTAATCTTCCAGATAAGATAGTGATTGACAGAGTTCTCTAGTCACCATCACCAAGTTACTAGAACTTCGTGATGAAATATAGTATGCAAAGGGATGACGAAAACGATTCTCGAGCTCTTCGTGATGTTGAAATCAACGAAGGTAGAAATCAAGATAAGAGCATCAAGTGTTGATGATTGACAAGACCACTAGTTTCAAGAAAAAGGCAAAGGGAAAGAAAGGGAACCTCAAATAGAATGACAAGCAAGTTGTCACTCCCGCGAAGAAGCCCAAAGCTGGACCAAAGCCTGAAACTGAGTGCTTACACTGCAAAGGAAATGGTCACTTGAAGCAAAAATGCCCTGAATATTTGGTGGATAAGAAGGATGGCAAAGTAAACACGGGTATATTTGAAATACAAGTTATTGATGTGTGCCTTACTAGTGTTTATAGTAGCCCCTGAGTATTTGATACTTGTTCAATTGCTAAGATTAGTAACTCGAAACAGGAGTTACAGAATAAACAAGACTAGTTGAGGGTGAAGTGATGATGTGTGTTGGAAGTGGTTCCAAGATTGATATGATCATCATCGCACACTCCCTATACTTTCGGGATTAGTGTTAAACCTAAATAAATGTTATTTGGCGTTTTGCGTTGAGCATGAATATGATTTGATCATGTTTATTGCAATACGGTTATTTATTTAAAGTCAAAAAATAATTGTTGTTCTGTTTACATGAATAAAACCTTCAATGGTCATACACCCAATGAAAATAGTTTGTTGGATCTCGATCGTAGTGATACACATTTTCTTAATATTGATGCCAAAAGATGCAAAGTTAATAATGATAGTGCAACTTATTTGTGGCACTGCCGTTTGGGTCATATCGGTGTAAAGCGCATGAAGAAACTCCATAAAGATGGATTTTCGGAATCACTTGGTTATGAATCATTTGATGCTTACGAACCGTGCCTTTTGGGCAAGATGACTAAAACTCCGTTCTTCGGAACAATGGAACGAGCTACTGACTTGTTGGAAATAATACATACTGATGTATGCAGACCAATGAGTATTAAGGCTCGTGGCGGGTATCGTTATTTTCTGACCTTCACAGATGATTTGAGCAGATATGGTTATATCTACTTGATGAAACATAAGTCTGAAACAGTTTGAAGGTTCAAAGAATTTCAGAGTGAAGTGGAAAATCATCGTAATAAGAGAATAAAGTTTCTACAATATGATCGTGGAGATGAATATTTGATTTACGAGTTTGGCCTTCAGTTAGAATAATGTGGAATAGTTTCACAAACTCATGCCACCTGGAACACCACAGCATAACGGTGTGTCCAAACATCATAACCGCACTTTATTTGATATGGTGGAATCAATGATGTTTCTTACCGATTTACCAATATTGTTTTGGGGTTATGCATTAGAGATAGCTGCATTCATGTTAAAATAGGGCACCATCTAAATCCGTTGAGACGACACCATATGAACTATGGTTTAGCAATAAACCTAAGCCGTCGTTTCTTAAAATTTGGAGTTGCGATGCTTATGTGAAAAAGTTTCAACCTGATAAGGTCGAGCCCAAATCGGAGAAGTGCGTCTTCATAGAATACCCAAAGGAAACTGTTGGGTACACCTTCTATCACACATCTGAAGGCAAAACATTCGTTGCTAAGAATGGATCCTTTCTAGATAAGGAGTTTCTCTCGAAAGAAGTGAGTGGGAGGAAAGTAGAACTTGATGAGGTAACTGTACCTGCTACCTTATTGGAAAGTAGTTCATCACAGAAACCGGTTCCTGTGATAACTACACCAACTAGTGAGGAAGCTAATGATATTGATCATGAAACTTCAGATCAAGTTACTACCGAACCTCGTAGGTCAAGCAGAGTAAGATCCGCACCAGAGTGGTACGGTAATCCTATTCTGGAAGTCATGTTACTTGATCATGGCGGACCTACGAACTGTGAGGAAGTGATTATGAGCCCAGATTCCGCAAAATGGCTTGAGGCCATGAAATCTGAGATAGGATCCATGTATGAGAACAAAGTATGGACTTTGGCGGACTTGCCCGATGATTGGCAAGCCATAAAGAATAAATGGATCTTCAAGAGGAAGACGGACACTGATAGTAGTGTTACTATATACAAAGCTCGACTTGTTGCGAAAAGTCTTTGTCAAGTTCAAGGGGTTGACTACGATGAGACATTCTCACCCGTAGCGATGCTTAAGTCTGTCCAAATCATGTTAGCAATTGCCGCATTTTATGATTATCAAATTTGGCAAATGGATGTCAAAACTGCATTCCTAAATGGATTTATGGAAGAATAGTTGTATATGATGCAACCAGAAGGTTTTTCCTAAAGGTGCTAACAAAATGTGCAAGCTCCAACGATCCATCTATGGACTGGTGCAAGCATCTCGGAGTTGGAATATACGCTTTGATGAGTTGATCAAAGCATATGTTTTTATACAGACTTTCGGAGGAGCCTGTATTTACAATAAAGTGAGTGGGAGCTCTGTAGCATTTCTAATACTATATGTAGATGACATATTATTGATTGGAAATGATATAGAATTTCTGGATAGCATAAAAGGATACTTGAATAAGAGTTTTTTAATGAAAGACCTCGGTGAAGCTGCTTACACATTGAGCATCAAGATCTATAGAGATAGATCAAGACGCTTGATAAGATTTTTCAATGAGTACATACCTTGATAAAGTTTTGAAGTAGTTCAAAATGGAACAGTCAAAGAAGGAGTTCTTGCCTGTGTTGCAAGGTGTGAAGTTGAGTAAGACTCAAAACCCGACCATGGCAGAAAATAGAAAGAGAATGAAAATTCATTCCCTATGGCTCAGTCATAGGTTCTATAAAGTATGCTATGTTGTGTACCAAACCTACTATATACTTTGTTCTGTGTATTGGCAAGGGAGTACAATTTTGATCTAAGAGTAGATCACTGGTCAGCGGTCAAGAATATCCTTAGTAAGGACTAAGGAAATATTTCTCGATTATGGAGGTGATAAAAGAGCCCGTCGTAAAGAGTTACATCGGTGCAAACTTTTACACCGATCCAGATGACTCTAAGTCTCAATCTAGATACATATTGAAAGTGGGAGCAATTATCTAGAGTAGCTCTGTGCAGAGCATTGTAGACATAGAATATTTGCAAAATACACACGGCTCTGAATGTGACAGACCCGTTGACTAAATTTCTCTCACGAGCAAAACATGATCATACCTTAGTACTCTTTGGGTGTTAATCACATAGCGATGTGAACAAGATTATTGACTCTAGTAAACCCTTTGGGTGTTGATCACATGACGATGTGGACTATGGGTATTAATCACATATAGATGTGAATATTGGTGTTAAATCACATGGTGATGTGAACTAGATTATTGACTCTAGTGCAAGTGGGAGACTGAAGGAAATATGCCCTAGAGGCAATAATAAAGTTATTATTTATTTCCTTATTTCATGATAAATGTTTATTATTCATGCTAGAATTGTATTAACCGGAAACTTAGTACATGTGTGAATACATAGACAAACATAATGTCTCTAGTATGCCTCTACTTGACTAGCTCGTTGAATCAAAGATGGTTAAGTTTCCTAGCCATAGACATAAGTTGTCATTTGATTAACATGATCACATCATTAGAGAATGATGTGATTGACATGACCCATTCCATTAGCTTAGCACTTGACCGTTTATTATGTTGCTATTGCTTTCTTCGTGACTTATACATGTTCCTATGACTATGAGATTATGCAACTCCCGTTAACCGGAGGAACACTTTGTGTGCTACCAAACATCACAACGTAGCTGGGTGATTATAAAGGAGCTCTACAGGTGTCTCCGAAGGTACATGTTGAGTTGGCGTATTTTGAGATTAGGATTTGTCACTCCGATTGACGAAGAGGTATCTCTGGGCCCTCTAGGTAATGCACATGTAACGCCCCAGATGTAACTTTCCATATTCGTAACTCCAACTCTTGCCTTTTCTGGAGATGCGATATGATATTTCCTTCGTGGTTGGATTTTTGTATTTTGTTTTGCATTTTGTTCATGTCATGCATCTCATCTCATAGCATCATGTGCACCACACCCATATGTTTTCATAAAACCCGTATCCGCTCGTAGTTGCCGCGTCACCCCTTGCTTTCGTTGACCGTTCCGAGTCCAACCGTGTTTGCGTTTCCCTCTTGTCAAACCACCTAACCTCTCTGCACAATGCACAAACCCCTCACGTGCACCCGAAAGTTGTCCCGAACCCGACCCGGGGAGTTGTGACCGATGGGTCCGGATCATCCCCTAACATCTATATAACATCCCCGTTTTCTTATTTGGGCTACCTAACCTATTTATTCTCGACCGCCCGATTTCGATCGAACGGACCGGATTAAGCCTGCCCTAATCCCCTTACTATATAAATAGACGCCTAACCCTAGATCCTAGGGGCTTGTCCCATCCATTCCCCTCCTTGCGCCGCCACCCACTCCCTCGGGATCCTTCCTCGACCAGCCCCCATCTTCCTCGGGATCCATCCCGATCCATCTCCACTGAACTAGATCGCTGCAGCCTGCACCTGCCCAAATCCCCTCGCAGCCAGCCTCCTCCCCTCGATCCACCCAACCAGCGAGCTCCTCCAAAGCCTCCCTCGAACTCCGATCTAGCCACATCTCCATCAGGCGCCGTCGCAACCTCTCTGTCCCCGTGCCTCCTCTTGGTCGCCTCAACCCCGTCGTCCTTCGGCCCTGCAACCGCGAGCACCTGAGACCTTGTCCCCCCAAGCACCGGCCCGATCCACCGCTACCGCACGCCCGTCGACCACCGCTGCGACCAGGCCGGAGCTTCGTCGCCCTTCTCTTCCTCCTTCCCCGTTTTCTCTCTCTCTCGCTCGCTCTCACATCGCTCCCTCTGTCTTGGTTCGTCAACAGGAGGAGCCCCACCGCCAGCGACCTCCTCTGCGCCCCGTCGACCGCACCAGCGCAGCAGCGCCTCGTCCACTCGCCGTCATCGCCGCATGTGGTCCTCCCCTGCGACGCCTCGTCACCGTTTGTCACCTCGCCTCCTCCCGCTTGTCACCTCGCCGGAGCTCCTTCCTCGACGCCGAGCTCGCCAAGCCCCGGCACCGCTCCACCTCTGCTCCCGAGGCCCGAGCGTCCTCTCGTCCAGGAGCACGAGCCCCTCGTCGTCGCGTCGCCGGGTCCGGTCGCCAGGACCCTCCAGCGCCGCCCTTGTTGTCGCGTTGCTCCTCTTCTTCCAGCGTCGCCCGCGCGCCAAGTTCTGCCGCTGCCTCATAAAATCCGCGTGCTCGCCGGATCTCACCATCATGTCTGGCCCCAGTTCGCCTCCACGTCGTCTTCGCCGCCTCTGCCTCACTGGAGTTCCTCCACCTTGCCTGTTGCCGACTGATGTCTACTACACAACCTTCTTCTTGTAGACGTTGTTGGGCCTGCAAGTGCACAGATTTGTAGGACAGTAGCAAATTTCTCTCAAGTGGATGACCTAAGGTTTATCAATCCGTAGGAGGCGTAGGATGAAGATGGTCTCTCTCAAGCAACCCTGCAACCAAATAACAAAGAGTCTCTTGTGTCCCCAACACACCCAATACAATGGCAAATTGTATAGGTGCACTAGTTCGGTGAAGAGATGGTGATACAAGTGCAAAATAGATAGTAGATAAAGGTTTTTGTAATCTGAAATAATAAAAACAGCAAGATAACTAATGATAAAAGTGAGCGTAAACGGTATTGCAATGATAGGAAACAAGGCCTAGGGTTCATACTTTCACTAGTGTAAGTTCTCTCAACAATAATAACATAGATAGAACATATGACAAGCCCTCAACATGCAACAAAGAGTCACTCTAAAGCCACTAATAGCGGAGAACAAACGTAGAGATTATGGTCGGGTACGAAACCACCACAAAGCTATTCTTTCGGATCGATATATAAAAGAGTTCGTACTAGAATAACACCTTAAGATACAAATCAACCAAAACCCTAATGTCACCTAGATACTCCATTGTCACCTCAAGTATCCGTGGGCATGATTATACGATATGCATCACACAATCTCAGATTCATCCAACCAACATAAAGGTACTTCAAAGAGTGCCCCAAAGTTTCTACCGGAGAGTCAAGAACGCGTGCCAACCCCTATGCATAGGTTCCCAAGTGTCACGAAACCTGCAAGTTGATCACCAAAACATACATCAAGTGGATCAATAGAATAACCCATTGTCACCACGGTTGTCCCACGCAAGACATACATCAAGTGTTCATAAAAGGCTCAATCCAATAAGATAACTTCAAAGGGGAAACTCAATTCATCACAAGAGAGTAGAGGGGGAGAAACATCATAAGATCCAACTACAATAGCAAAGCTCGGGATACATCAAGATCGTACCATAGAGGAACACGAGAGAGAACACGAGAGAGAGAGAGAGATCAAACACATAGCTACTGGTACATACCCTCAGCCCCGAGGGTAAACTACTCCCTCCTCATCATGGATAGCGCCGGGATGATGAAGATGGCCACCGGTGATGGGACCCCCCTCCGACAGGGTGCCAGAATAGGGTCCCGATTGGTTTTTGGTGGCTATAGAGGCTTGCAGCGGCGGAACTCCCGATCTATCTTCTGTTCTGGAAGTTTTAGGGTACGTAGGTATATATGGGTGCAGGGGGTACGTCGGTGGACCTCCGGGCTGCTCACGAGGTAGGGGGGGCGTGCCCAGGGGGGAGGGCGCGCCCTCCACCCTCGTGGGCAGCCCGGGACTGCCCTGGCGTGCACTCCAAGCCCATCAGGTTGGTTTCCTTCCAAAATTAACTTCTGCAGTTGATTTCGTTCCATTTTGACTCCGTCTGATATTCCTTTTCCTCGAAACACTGAAATAGGCATAAAACAGCAAATTTGGGCTGGGCCTCCGGTTAATAGGTTAGTCCCAAAAATAATATAAAAGTGGATAATAAAGCCCAGTATTTCCTACAACAGTAGATAAAGTAGCATGGAGCAATCAAAAATTATAGATACGTTGGAGATGTATCAAGCATCCCCAAGCTTAATTCCTGCTCGTCCTCGAGTAGGTAAATGATAAAAAAGAATTTTTGATGCAGAGTGATACTTTGGCATAATTTCAATGTAAATCTTCTTAATTGTGATATGAATATTCAGATCCGAAAGATTCAAGACAAAAGTTCATATTGACACAAAAATAATAATACTTCAAGCATACTAATCAAAGCAATCATGTCTTCTCAAAACAACATGGCCAAAGAAAGTTCATCCCTACAAAATCATATAGTTAGGCTATGCTTCATTTTCGTCACACAAGGATGTTCCCAACTTCTATACCCCCGATGACAAGCCAAACAATTGTTTCATACTTAAATAATCTCAAACTTTTTCAACCTTCACGCAATACATGAGCGTGAGCCATGGATATAGCACTATGGGTGGAATAGAATATGATGATGGGGATTGCATGGAGAAGACAAAAAAGGAGAAAGTCTCACGTTGACGAGGCTAATCAACGGGCTATGGAGATGCCCATCAATTGATGTCAACATGAGGAGTAGGGATTGCCATGCAACGGATGCACTAGAGCTATGAATGCTCAACAAAAGAAAACTAGTGGGTGTGCATCCAACTTGCTTGCTCACGAAGACCTAGGGCATTTGAGGAAGCCCATCGTAGGAATATACAAGCCAAGTTCTATAATGAAAAATTCCCACTAGTATAAAAAGACAACTTATGAGACTCACTACATGAAGAACAAGGTGCTACTTTGAAGCACAATATATGAGACTCACTACATGAGGAACAAGGTGCTACTTTGAAGCACAAGTGTGGAAAAAGAGATAGTAGCATTGCCCTTTTTTTTTTGGGCCTTTCTTTTTTTTGGCCTTTTTTGGGCAATGCTCTAATAATGATGATCATCACACTTCTATTGATTACAACATAAGGATTACAACTTGAAACTTAGAACAAGACATGACTCTATATGAATGCCTCCAGCGGTGTACCGGGATGGTGCAATGAATCAAGAGTGACATGTATGAAAAATAATGCATGGTGGCTTTGCCACAAATACGATGTGAACTACATGATCATGCAATGGCAATATGACAAAAGTAATGTATGTCATAATAATGATGATGGAAGTTGCATGGCAATATATCTCGGAATGGCTATGGAAATGCCATGATAGGTAGGTATGGTGGTTGTTTTGAGGAAGATATAAGGAGGTTTCCATTTACTTGTCTATGAACTGTATAGGCAACCAAGTAGTCCTTTATCGCGGACGCGGCTATTCGAGTAGATGATGTTAACCCTACAGGGGTGTACTTCTTCATACACGCTCTCACCACTTACCGCCGTTTACACGACATGTACTCGGCAACCTTCAAGCGGAATCCCAACGTGGGTGTCGGCCACGACCTACCTAAACACCTAAGTCTCTAGTCCAGGTTTATCGCCTATCCAGGTTCCATCTGCAGGGAGTCCGGCCGAGGTTTCCACATACGGCCCCGAACTAAGTGTACAGGGTTCCGAGACACCTAACGGGTGCCCGATGTACCGGGCCACGTACCTACCGCATCACAGCCCACCCCGTGGGTCAGCGCTGTCCACGGCCTCCAGTAAGCTACAAACACCAGAAACTACTTGCTACTCCTGGACAAAGGACTAGGGTGAATAAGAAGCCGAGAGGGTCCATTGGTTTCAGGCCCAATGCATGGTAGTAGTTGAATCTTAAATCACACATACAGATCTTAGTGCTTAAGAACGGCTTCAATGAAACAACCCACCATGTACTCCTACATGGCCTCTCATCGATACCTTTACCAAATCGTGTTCAATACATCACTCTCATACCGACATGATCATTTCACTCTAGCCCATCACCCAGATGAACCAGACCTGACACGACTCTAAGCATAGCAGGCATAGCAAGGTAGGAACAACACATACACATGGCTCAATCAACTCCTACACATGCTAGTGGGTTTCATCTAGTTACTGTGGCAATGACAGGTCATGCATAGGAAATGGGTTCAACTACCGCAGCACACAGCAGTTTGAATCGCGTTGTCTTAATGCAGTAAAAGAGAGCAGAAGCGAGAACATGGGATTGTATCGATATGATCAAATGGTTGGTTGCTTTCCTGATGGGTCCATGCACTGGTATTGTTCTTTGTTGGGGTATTCGCGGTACTCCTCAGGGGCAGAACCTGCCGCAGAGAGCACCGATACAAAATCATCACCAAACAATATGCAACAATATGATGCATGCATGAGACATGGCAAAATGAGTGTATTGGGCTAATGCAACTAAGACCAGATGGGTTTGAACCATTTTGAACCAAAGATTCAAGTTTCAAACTCATAAGTGGCCATTTTAAGTGCTTTATCTAGTTATACACTAAACAGCATGTTAACTTGTTTAAACATGCATGAAACCAGAACATATGGATAAATTGGATTTTTCTAATCATTTCCATATATAGCACTTAGCATTTGGAGCTACAAATTAATTTCTATGATTTTTTGAAGTTTGTGGTATTTTCTGGAATTCCCTGTGTAAAAGTAATTCCAGTAAATAATTTACTGCGTCAGCATTACGTCAGATTGACGTCAGTGGTCAACGGGATAGTTTCTACCTCTGGATTTCCCCGAAGAGGAGAGGATGATTCAGTAAAGTAGTGTAAGTATTTCCCTCAGTTTTTGAGAACCAAGGTATCAATCCAGTAGGAGACCACGCACAAGTCCCTCGTACCTACACAAAACGATAGCAACTCGCAACCAACGCTTAGGGGTTGTCAATCCCTTCACGGTCACTTACAAGAGTGAGATCTGATAGAGATAATATTTTTGGTATTTTTGATAGATAGATGCAAAGTAAAAAGTAAAGGCAAAGTAAAAACAAAGCAAGTAAATAAAGTGATATAGATTGATATGATGAAAATAGACCCGGGGGAAATAGGTTTCACTAGTGGCTTCTCTCAAGAGCATAAGTATTCTACGGTGGGTGAACAAATTACTGTTGAGATATTGATAGAATTGAGCATATTTATGAGTATATCTAGGCAATGATCATGTATATAGGCATCACGTCCAAAACAAGTAGATCGAAACGATTCTGCATCTACTACTATTACTCCACTCATCGACCGCTATCCAGCATGCATCTAGAGTATTAAGTAAAAACAGAGTAACGTCGTAAGCAAGATGACATGATGTAGAGGGATAAATTCATGCAATATGATAAAAAAACCATCTTGTTATCCTCGATGGCAACAATACAATACCTGCCTTGCTGCCCCTTCTGTCACTGGGTAAGGACACCGCAAGATTGAACCCAAAGCTAAGCACTTCTCCTGTTGCAAGAACTACCAATCTAGTTGGCCAAACCAAAAAGGATAATTCGAAGAGACTTGCAAAGATAACTCAATCATACATAAAAGAATTCAGAGAAGAATCAAATATTTTCCATAGATAATACTGGATCATAAACCCACAATTCATCGGTCTCAACAAACACACCGCAAAAAGAAGATTACATTGAATAGATCTCCATGAGAGAGGGGGAGAACATTGTATTGAGATCCAAAAAGAGAGAAGAAGCCATCTAGCTACTAGCTATGGACCCGAAGGTCTGAAGTACACTACTCACACTTCATCGGAGGGGCTATGGTGATGATGAAGAAGCCCTCCATGGTGGATGCCCCCTCCGGTGGAGCTCCGGAACAGGCCCCAATATGGGATCTCGTGGATACAGAAGGTTGCGGCGGTGGAATTAGGTTTCTGGTTCCCTGTTCTGATCGTTCGGGGATACGTAGGTATATATAGGAGGAAGGAGTACGTCGGTGGAGCTCCGAGGGGCCCATGAGGTAGGGCGGCGAGCCCAGGGGGGCGCCCTCCACCCTCGTGACCTCCTCGGGCACTGCTTGGAGTAGGGTCCAAGTCTCCTGGATCACATTCGGTTGGAAAATCACGATCATGAAGGTTTCATTCCGTTTGGACTTCGTTTGATATTCTGTTTCTTCGAAATAATGAAAAAGGCAAAAACAGCAATTCTGGGCTGGGCCTCCGGTTAGTAGGTTAGTCCCAAAAATAATATAAAAGTGGAAAATAAAGCCCAATATAGTTCAAAACAATAGATAAAGTAGCATGGAGCAATCAAAAAATTATAGATACGTTGGAGACATATCAGGCATCCCCAAGCTTAATTCCTGCTCGTCCTCGAGTAGGTAAATGATAAAAAAGAATTTTTGATGCGGAGTGATTCTTTGGCATAATTTCAATGTAAATATTCTTAATTGTGATATGAATATTCAGATCTGAAAGATTCAAGACAAAAGTTCATATTGACACAAAAATAATAATACTTCAAGCATACTAATCAAAGCAATCATGTCTTCTCAAAACAACATGGCAAAAGAAAGTTCATCCCTACAAAATCATATAGTTAGGCTATGCTTCATTTTCATCACATAAAGATGTTCCCAACTTCTATACCCCTGATGACAAGCCAAGCAATTGTTTCATACTTAAATAATCTCAAACTTTTTCAACCTTCACGCAATACATGAGCGTAAGCCATGGATATAGCACTATGGGTGGAATAGAATATGATGATGGGGATTGTGTGGAGAAGAAAAAAAAGAAGAAAGTCTCATATTGACGAGGCTAATCAACGGGCTATGGAGATGCCCATCAATTGATATCAACATGAGGAGTAGGGATTGCCATGTAACGGATGCACTAGAGCTATGAATGCTCAACAAAAGAAAACTAGTGGGTGTGCATCCAACTCGCTTGCTCACGAAGACCTAGGGCATTTGAGGAAGCCCATCGTAGGAATATACAAGCCAAGTTCTATAATAAAAAATTCCCACTAGTATAAAAAGACAACTTATGAGACTCACTACATGAGGAACAAGGTGCTACTTTGAAGCACAATATATGAGACTCACTACATGAAGAACAAGGTGCTACTTTGAAGCACAAGTGTGGAAAAAGAGATAGTAGCATTGCCCTTTTTTATTTTCTTTTTTTTGGGCCTTTCTTTTTTTTCTTTTTGGCCTTTCTCTTTTTTTTATTTGGGCAATGCTCTAATAATGATGATCATCACACTTCTATTGATTACAACATAAGGATTACAACTCGAAACTTAGAACAAGATATGACTCTATATGAATGCCTCCGGCGGTGTACCGGGATGGTGCAATGAATCAAGAGTGACATGTATGGAAAATAATGCATGGTGGCTTTGCCACAAATACTATGTCAACTACAAGATCATGCAATGGCAATATGACAAAAGTAATGTATGTCATGATGATGATGGTGGAAGTTGCATGGCAATATATCTCGGCATGGATATGGAAATGCCATGATAGGTAGGTATGGTGGCTGTTTTGAGGAAGATATAAGGAGGTTTATGTGTGATAGAGCGTATCGTATCACGGGGTTTGGATGCACCGGCGAAGTTTGCACCAACTCTCAAGGTGAGAAAGGGCAATGCATGGTACCGAAGAGGCTAGCAAAGGCGGAAAGGTGAGAGTGCGTATAATCAATGGACTCAACATTAGTCAAAATAACTCATATACTTATTGCAAAAATTTAGAAGTCATCAAAAACCAAGTACTACGCGCATGCTCCTAGGGGGATAGATTGGTAGGAAAAGACCATCGCTCATCCCCGACCGCCACTCATAAGGATGCACAAGCCAAGTACACTTCATGTTTCAAATTTGTTACACAACTTTAACCATACGTGCATGCTACGGGACTTGCAAACTTCAACACAAGAATTTCTCAAATTCACAATTACTCAACTAGCATGACTTTGATATTATCACCTCCATATCTCAAAACAATTATCAAGCATCAAACTTATCTTAGTATTCAACGCACTCAAAAGAAAGTTTCACATATCTTGAACACCAAGTATATTAACATTAAGCAAATTACCATGCTATTAGTGACTCTCAAAATAATATAAGTGAAGCATGAGAGTTCATCTATTTCTTCAAAATAAAACTACCACCATGCTCTGAAAGATATAAGTGAAGCATTAGAGCAAAAACTATCAAGCTCAAAAGATATAAGTGAAGCACAAAGAGTATTCTAACAAATTCCAATTCATGTAAGGCTCTCTATCATTAAAGAATTTCAGATCTTGATACTTTATTCAAACAGCAAGCAAAGCTAAAGAAAACATTGCAAGGATAGCACAACTCATGTGAAGAAGCAAAAAACTTAGGCTCAACCGATACTAACCGATAGTTGTTGAAGAAGAAAGGTGGGATGCCTACCGGGGCATCCCCAAGCTTAGATGCTTGAGACTTCTTGAAATATTATCTTGGGGTGCCTTGGGCATCCCCAAGCTTGAACTTTTGTGTCTCCTTAATTCATCTCATATCATGGTTTCTCTTTTTATCAAAAGCTTCATTCACAACAAACTCAACAAGAACTCGTGAGATAGGTTAGTATAAACCAATGCAAAACCTTATCATTTTCTACTGTAACAAATCACTAAAATTATTATTCAACATTGAATACTAAATGCCTCTGTATATATTTAACACTCCTATCCTCAAATAGAATCATTAAACAAGCAAACATATGCAAACAATGCAACCATAACAGCAATCTGCCAAAACAGTACAGTCTGTAAAGAATGCAAGAGTATCAATACTTCCCTGACTCCAAAAATTATGAACTAAAATTACCACTGTAATAAATTTATCATACCTCAATATGCAAAAAGATTCAACGTTATACCATGCTCTGACTTTTCTAGGGAATTTTTGCAACAGCGGTAAACTTTCTGTTTTCAAACAGCAACATGCAAACTAGCAAAATAAGCATGGCAAAGGCTATCCTTGACTTTTTATTGAAACTAAAGATGCAAAAACATTATTCTAACTAACATCAAGCAAAAACTAAAAAAATAAAATGACGCTCCAAGCAAAACACATATCATGTGGTGAATAAAAATATAGCTCCAAGTAAAGTTACCGATGAACGAAGACGAAAGAGGGGATGCCTTCCGGGGCATCCCCAAGCTTAGGCTCTTGGTTGTCCTTGAATATTACCTTGGGGTGCCTTGGGAATCCCCAAGCTTAGGCTCTTTCCACTCCTTATTACATAGTCCATTGAATTCTTTACCCAAAACTTGAAAACTTCAACCACACAAAACTCAAAACAAAACTCGTAAGCTCAGTTAGTATAAGAAAATAAAACCACCACTTAGGTACTGCAATGAACTCATTCTAAATTCATATTGGTTTAATATCTACTGTATTCTAACTTATATATGGTTCATACCACTTAATACTAGCCATAGATGCATCAAAATAAGCAAACAACACATAGAAAACAGAATCTGTCAAAAACAGAACAGTCTGTAGTAATATGTATAAAACGTATACTTCTGGAACCCCAAAAATTATGAAATAAATTGCTGGACCTGATAAATTTATCTATTAATCATCTGCAAAAAGAATCAACCTAAAATAGATCTCCAGTAAAAAATGGCAGCTAATCTCGTGAGCACTAAAGTTTTTGTTTTTCACAGCAAGATCACATAAACTTCACCCAAGTCTTCCCAAAGGTTCTACTTGGCACTTTATTGAAACAAAAGCTATAAAACATGATTACTACAGTAGCATAATCATGTGGACACACAAAAACAGTAAGGATAAATATTGGCTTGTCTCCCAACAAGCGCTTTTCTTTAATGCCTTTTAGCTAGGCATGATGATGACAATGATGCTCACATAAAAGATAAGAATTGAAACATAATGGGAGCATCATGAAGCATATGACTAGCACGTTTAAGCCTAACCCACTTTCTATGCATAGGGATTTTGTGAGCAAACAACTTATGGGAACAATAATCAACTAGCATAGGATGGCACAACAAGCATAGCTTCAAGAATTTAAGCATATAGAGAGGAAACTTGACATTATTGCAATTCCTACAAGCATATGTTCCTCCCTCATAATAATTTTCAGTAGCATCATGAATGAATTCAACAATATAACCAGCACCTAAAGCATTCTTTTCATGATCTACAAGCATAGCAAATTTTCTACTCTCCACATAAGCAAACTTTTTCTTTATAGCATACGTATCATCACAATAATCATCATAGATAGGAGGAATGCTTTCATCATAGTAAATTTGCTCATCAAAGCTTGGGGGACAAAAAATATCATCTTCATCAAACATAGCTTCCCCAAGCTTGTGGCTTTGCATATCATTAGCATCATGGATATTCAAGGAATTCATACTAACAACATTGCAATCATGCTCATCATTCACATATTTAGTTCCAAACATTCTATAGATTTCTTCTTCTAGCACTTGAGCACAACTATCCTTTCCATCATACTCACGAAAGATATTAAAAAGGTGAAGCGTATGAGACGAACTCAACTCCATTTTTTGTAGTTTTCTTTTATAAACTAGACTAGTGCTAAAACAAGAAACAAAAAGATTCAATTGCAAGATCTAAAGATATACCTTCACTTACCTAGCCTCCCCGGCAACGACGCCAGAAAAGAGCTTAGTGACGGAGTGTGAGTACCCTTTACCTAGCCTCCCCAGCAACGGTGCCAGAAAAGAGCTTGATATCTACTACACAACCTTCTTCTTGTAGACGTTGTTGGGCCTGCAAGTGCACAGGTTTGTAGGACAGTAGCAAATTTACCTCAAGTGGATGACCTAAGGTTTATCAATCCGTAGGAGGCGTAGGATGAAGATGGTCTCTCTCAAGCAACCCTGCAACCAAATAACAAAGAGTATCTTGTGTCCCCAACACACCCAATACAATGGTAAATTGTATAGGTGCACTAGTTCGGCTAAGAGATGGTGATACAAGTGCAAAATAGATAGTAGATAAAGGTTTTTGTAATCTGAAATAATAAAAATAGCAAGGTAACTAATGATAAAAGTGAGCGTAAACGGTATTTCAATGATAGGAAACAAGGCCTAGGGTTCATACTTTCACTAGTGTAAGTTCTCTCAACAATAATAACATAGATAGAACATATGACAAGCCCTCAACATGCAACAAAGAGTCACTCTAAAGCCACTAATAGCGGAGAACAAACCTAGAGATTATGGTCAGGAACGAAACCACCACAAAGCTATTCTTTCGGATCGATCTATAAAAGAGTTCGTACTAGAATAACACCTTAAGATACAAATCAACCAAAACCCTAATGTCACCTAGATACTCCATTGTCACCTCAAGTATCCGTGGGTATGATTATACGATATGCATCACACAATCTCAGATTCATCCAACCAACATAAAGGTACTTCAAAGAGTGCCCCAAAGTTTCTACCGGAGAGTCAAGAACGTGTGCCAACCCCTACGCATAGGTTCCCAAGTGTCACGAAACCCGCAAGTTGATCACCAAAACATACATCAAGTGGATCAATAGAATAACCCATTGTCACCACGGTTGTCCCACGCAAGACATACATCAAGTGTTCATAAAAGACTCAATCCAATAAGATAACTTCAAAGGGGAAACTCAATTCATCACAAGAGAGTAGAGGGGGAGAAACATCATAAGATCCAACTACAATAGCAAAGCTCGGGATACATCAAGATCGTGCCATAGAGGAACACGAGAGAGAACACGAGAGAGAGAGAGATCAAACACATAGCTACTGGTACATACTCTCAGCCCCGAGGGTGAACTACTCCCTCCTCGTCATGGATAGCGCCGGGATGATGAAGATGGCCACCGGTGATGGGATCCCCCTCCGGCAGGGTGCCGGGACAGGGTCCCGATTTGTTTTTGGTGGCTACAGAGGCTTGCGGCAGCGGAACTCCCGATCTATCTTCTGTTCTGGAAGTTTTAGGGTACATAGGTATATATGGGTGCAGGGGGTACGTCGGTGGACCTCCGGGCTGCTCACGAGGTAGGGGGCGCGCCCAGGGGGGAGGGCGCGCCCTCCACCCTCGTGGGCAGCCCGGGACTCCCCTGGCGTGCACTCCAAGCCCATCAGGTTGGTTTCCTTCCAAAATTAACTTCTCCAGTTGATTTCGTTCCGTTTTGACTCCGTCTGATATTCCTTTTCCTCGAAACACTGAAATAGGCATAAAGCAGCAAATCTGGGCTGGGCCTCCGGTTAATAGGTTAGTCCCAAAAATAATATAAAAGTGGATAATAAAGCCCAATATTGCCTAAAACAGTAGATAAAGTAGCATGGAGCAATCAAAAATTATAGATACGTTGGAGACGTATCACCGACCTCTGCTTCCTCTGCATCGACCTGCAGCTCGCCAGAACCGCTCGCCCGCGTCGTTGACCCGTCGCCCTGCTGCCTAGGCCTCTCCAGCCGCAGCGCTCCAAGGCCCAGCCGCGGCCTGCCAGCTCCTCCACCAACCGGCCCATGCGGCCTGGTGAGCACCCAGATCCAGTGCCCTCTCCTGTACACATTCGGGCCAGCCAGATTTGGCCTGTGTACATTTTTTTTTCAGATCTGCAAATTTGCCTATTTATCCAGAGATTGATGTTTTTATAGAAAAAACCTCCACATCATGCATATAATATCTCACAAACTATGCATCATAGGTAAAAACTTCATATATGTAAAATGTTTAGAATTTTGTGTAGATTAATAATTTGCCACTTTCATCCATGTTAAATATGTTTAAACATGTTGTTTGTTTAAATTTGCTCAAATGCCATGCTAAAATGCTTTATTTCATAACTAATTAACCGCAACTCCAATTTTAATAAACTTTATATGTAAATGGGGTGGAAAAATGCATAGATTAACTTGTTGCACTTTATTTTCCTATTTAACAACAATAAAATATGGTTTTAGGCAGAACAGTACCAAATCTAAAATATGCATATGGGGATTTTCCGGAATTGTTGTTTGTTGTTCCGGCCTCATTTAAACTTGCCTAGATAGGTAGCTTAATTATGCTTCACCTTTTGCTATGTTTAACAACATTTAATATTGTTTGGTAGCTTAAACGAGATTAAACTAAATATGTCAATGTGGTGTTTTGTCAATATGCAACTCGTTGCATATTGAGCTCCACTTAACTTGTAGTATTGTTTGTTGCACTTTGTCATGCCATGCCTTACCAAACCGGACATGCATCATACTTGTTTGTGCATCATGCCATGTTTATGTTTGTGCATTTACCATGTTGGTTGTTTCTTTCCGGTGTTGCTTCTTAGTTCCGGTAATGTTGCGGTTGTGAGGATTCATTTGACTACTCCCGTTCGTCTTCTTCATGGACTCGCTCTTCTTCGTAGTGGGATTTCAGGCAAGATGACCGTCACCTTGGATTTTACTACTATCATTGCTATGCTAGTTGCTTCATTCTATCTCTTTGCCGCGCTACCTATCTCTTGTTGCTCAAGCCTCCCAATTTGCCATGTCAGCCTCTAACCTTTTCACCCTTCCTAGCAAACCGTTGCTTGGCTATGTTACCGCTTTGCTCAGCCCTCTTATAGCGTTGTTAGTTGCAGGTGAAGTTGAAGATTGCTCCATGGTGGATAGGATGATGTTGGGATATCACAATATCTCTTATTTAATTAATGCATCTATATACTTGGTAAAGGGTGGAAGACTCGACCATATGCCTGGTGTTTTGTTCCACTCTTGCCGCCCTAGTTTCTGTCATACTGGTGTTATGTTCCCGGATTTTGCGTTCCTTACGCGGTTGGGTGATTTATGGGACCCCCTTAACAGTTCGCTTTGAATAAAACTCCTACATCAGCCCAACCTTGGTTTTACCATTTGCCTCACCACCACCTATACCCTTCCCTTGGGTCGGCCAACCCGAGGGTCATCTTTATTTTAGCCCCCCCCCCGGGGCCAGTGCTTCTCTAAGTGCTGGTCCGAACCGAGCTGCCTGCGGGGCTACCTCGGGGAAACTTGAGGGCTGGTTTTACTCGTAGCTAGTCTCATCCGGTGTTGCCCTGAGAACGAGATATGTGCAACTCCTATCGGGATTGTCGGCGCATCGGGCGGCTTTGCCGGTCTTGTTTTACCATTGTTGAAATGTCTTGTAAACCAGGATTCCGAGACTGATCGGGTCTTCCTGGGAGAAGGAATATCCTTCGTTGACCATGAGAGCTTGTGATGGGCTAAGTTGGGACACCCCTGCAGGGTATAAACTTTCGAGAGCCGTGCCCGCGGTTATGTGGCAGATGGGAATTTGTTAATGTCCGGTTGTAGATAACTTGACACCAGATTCAAATTAAAACGCATCAACCGTGTGTGTAGCCGTGATGGTCTCTTTTCGGCGGAGTCTGGGAAGTGAACACGGTTTTTGGGTTATGTTCGACGTAAGTAGTTTCAGGATCACTTCTTGATCACTTCTAGCTTCTCGACCGTTCCATTGCTTCTCTTCTCGCTCTTATTTGCGTATGTCAGCCACCATATATGCTTAGTCGCTGCTGCAACCTCACCACTTTACCCCTTCCTTACCCATTAAGCTTTGCTAGTCTTGATACCCATGGTAATGGGATTGCTGAGTCCTCGTGGCTCATAGATTACTACAACAACAGTTGCAGGTACAGGTTTTGAGATGACCATGACGTGAGAGCGATGTTTGTTTGTTTTGGAGTTCTTCTTCTACTTCTTCTTCGATCAGGGGATAGGTTCCAGGTCGGCAGCCTGGGCTAGCAGGGTGGATGTCGTTTGAAGTTCCGTTTGTGTTTCATCCGTAGTCGGATGGTGCTCTTATGTATGATGATGTTGTATTCGTGTGGCATTGTATGCCTTTTGTATGTATCCCCATCCATTAAGTAATGTTGATGTAATGATATCCACCTTGCAAAAGTGTCTTCAAGATGCGCTTCTATCCTTGGTGGGACCTTCGAGTTCCTTTAGGATAGGGTCGCATCTTGGGCGTGACAGCACATCACTTAAGCCTTGCAAGCATTGCAACTAATGAGTTAGTTGAGGGATGATGTATTACGGAACGAGTAAAGAGACTTGCCGGTAACGAGATTGAACTAGGTATTGAGATACCGACGATTGAATCTCGGGCAAGTAACATACTGATGACAAAGGAAACAACATATGTTGTTATGCGGTTTGACCGATAAAGATCTTCGTAGAATATGTGGAAGCCAATATGAGCATCCAGGTTCCGCTATTGGTTATTGATCGAAGACGTGTCTCGGTCATGTCTACATAGTTCTCGAACTCGTAGGGTCCGCACGCTTAAAGTTCGACGACGATTGTATTATGAGTTTATGTGATTTGATGTACCGAAGGTAGTTGGACTCCCGTATGAGATCGGGGACATGACGAGGAGTCTTGAAATGGTCGAGACGTAAAAATTGATATATTGGACGACTATATTCGGACATCATAAAGGTTCCGAGTGATTCGGGTATTTTCAGGGGTACCGGGGAGTTACGGGAATACGAGGAAGAAGCAATGGGCCTCATGGGCCAAGTGGTGGAAGAGAGGAGGCAGGGCGCGCGGCCCCCCTAGCCCAAACCGAATTGGACTAGGGGGCGCCCCCCCTTTCCTCCTTTTCCTCCCTCTCCTTCTGTCTCCTTCTCCTTCCCTTCCTTTCCCTCTCCTACTTGGACTAGGAAAGAGGGGGGAATCCTACTTGGAGTAGGATTGCCCCCCTTGGGCGCGCCTCCTCCCCTTGACCGGCCCTCTCCTCCTCCCCCCTTTATATACGGAGGAGGGGGCACCCCATATACACAACAATTGATCCCTTGGATCTCTTAGCCGTATGCGGTGCCCCCCTCCATCATAATCCACCTCGATAATATCGTAGCGATGCTTAGGCGAAGCCCTGCATCGGTAGAACACCATCATCGTCACCATGCCGTCGTGCTGACGGAACTCTCCCTCAAAGCTCGGCTGGATCGGAGTTCGAGGGACGTCATCAAGCTGAACGTGTGCTGAACTCGGAGGTGTCATGCGTTCGGTACTTGATTGGTCGGATCGTGAAGACATACGACTACATCAACCGCGTTGTGCTAACGCTTCCGCTTTCGGTCTATGAGGGTACGTGGACACACTCTCCCCTCTCGTTGCTATGCATCACCATGATCCTGTGTGTGCGTAGGAAAATTTCTGAAATTACTACGTTCCCCAACAGATATGAGGCCCTTTTCACATGTGAGAAGGCGGGTCTTCAACCGATGATCATTTTCCTTTCATTTACTCATAATTTGGCCAATGATAATAAGAAAATTAACAATTAGAAATGACCCCTCAAACAAACTGAATTAGTGATCTGTAATGACTAAATCAAGTGGTGAGGTAAATTTTAGCTGGTAAAAGTCGTAGAGTTCTTGTAGCAACCAATGATTAATACATCATCTCCTAGAAAGGCAATGATCGGTATGGCAGTATGTGCATACAATTAGAGAATTCCTTCTTGGTCCCCAACTTAGGTAGTGAGATTATCAGGTTTTCCCAGCCAAAAAGAGCGAAAATGCTTATCGTCATCAGGTGGTTGATCGAAGGATTCCGTTCATCGTCTGTGCAGCTGTTTCATTGCGCCTTGATTTGTGCTCCACCCTTGCGTCTGATCCCTACAAAACCACCGCCCATCTCTTAAAACATCTCCCCCACATGGACACCAAGGAGTCATCCTTATCCATTCTACCTCACCTTTCTGTTTCTCTCTCGATGAGGTCACCAACATCCAACATCGACTGATGCAAGCACGTCGTTATCGGTGACGTTGTTGCAACCACGCCTCTTGCAGACATGGGATCATAGGCAATGTACCCGGCTCACCATGGGTGCTTAGACGAAGAGGCCTCGAGGAAGGAGACCCGCATGAAGCGATGTTGCTGAGCACGGTCGTGTGTGCGGCTGGAAGAGGGAGATGGGGGGAGGAAGGGAGAGGGGAGAGAGAGAGGGAGAGAGAGGGAGAGGGAGAGAGATGATATGATGATATGAGGCCCTTTTCACATGTGAGAAGGCGAGTCTTCAACCGGTCGGTTGGATTGGATCATTTTCATTTCATTTACTCATAATTTGGCCAATAATAATAAGAAAATAAACAATTAGCAATGATCCCTCAAACAAACTGAATTAGTGATCTGTAATGACTAAATCAAGTGGTGAGGTAAATTTTAGCTGGTAAAAGTCGTAGAGTTCTTGTAGCAACCAATGATTAATACATCATCTCCTAGAAAGGCAATGATCGGTATGGCAGTATGTGCATACAATTAGAGAATTCCTTCTTGGTCCCCAACTTAGGTAGTGAGATTATCAGGTTTTCCCAGCCAAAAAGAGCGAAAACGCTTATCGTCATTAGGTGGTTGATCGAAGGATTCCGTTCATCGTCTGTGCAGCTGTTTCATTGCGCCTTGATTTGTGCTCCACCCTTGCGTCTGATCCCTACAAAACCACCGCCCATCTCTTAAAACATATCCCTCACATGGACACCGAGGAGTCATCCTTATCCATTCTACCTCACCTTTCTGTTTCTCTCTCGATGAGGTCACCAACATCCAACATCGACTGATGCAAGCACGTCGTTATAGGTGACGTTGTTGCAACCACGCCTCTTGCAGACACGGGATCATAGGCAATGTACCCGGCTCACCATGGGTGCTTAGACGAAGAGGCCTCGAGGAAGGAGACCCGCATGCAGCGATGTTGCTGAGCATGGTCGTGTGTGCGGCTGGAAGAGGGAGATGGGGGAGGAAGGGAGAGGGGAGAGAGAGAGGGAGAGAGAGAGAGAGAGAGGGAGAGAGATGATATGATGATATGAGGCCCTTTTCACATGTGAGAAGGCGAGTCTTCAACCGGTCGGTTGGATTGGATCATTTTCATTTCATTTACTCATAATTTGGCCAATAATAATAAGAAAATAAACAATTAGCAATGATCCCTCAAACAAACCTAAGAAGCGATCTGTCATTACTAAATCAATTAGTGAGGTAAATTTTAGCTGGTAAAAGTCGTAGAGTTCTTTGTAGCAACCAATGATCAGTACATCTCCTAAAAAAGCAATGATCAGTATGGCAATATCTGCACATGATTAGAGAATTCCTTCTTGGTCCCCAACTTAGATAGTGAGGTTGTCAGGTTTTCCAATGAAAAAGAGCAAAAATGCTTATCGTCATGAGGTGGCTGATCAAAGCATTTTGTTCATTGTTTGTACAACTGTTCTAGTGTGCCTTGGTTTGTGCTCCACCCTTACGTCTGATCCCCACAAAACCACCGCCCATCTCTTACAATATCTCCCCCACACTGAGGTGTCATCCTTATCCACTCTACCTCACCCTTCTGTTTTACTCTCGACGAAGTCGCCAACACCCAACATCAACTGATGCAAGCACACCGTTATCGGTGACATTGCTGCAACCACACCTGTTGCACACACGGGATCATCGGCGATGCACCCGGCTCACCATGGGTGCTTAGACAAAGAGGCCTCGAGGAAGGAGACCCGCATGAAGCGATGTTGCTAAGCACGGTCGTGTGTGCGGCTGGAAGAGGGAGATGGGGGGAGGAAGGGAGAGGGGAGAGAGAGAGAGAGAGAGAGAGAGAGAGAGAGAGAGAGATGATATGATGATATGAGGCCCTTTTCACATGTGAGAAGGCGAGTCTTCAACCGGTCGGTTGGATTGGATCATTTTCATTTCATTTACTCATAATTTGGCCAATAATAATAAGAAAATAAACAATTAGCAATGATCCCTCAAACAAACCTAAGAAGCGATCTGTCATTACTAAATCAATTGGTGAGGTAAATTTTAGCTGGTAAAAGTCGTAGAGTTCTTTGTAGCAACCAATGATCAGTACATCTCCTGAAAAAGCAATGATCAGTATGGCAATATCTGCACATGATTAGAGAATTCCTTCTTGGTCCCCAACTTAGATAGTGAGGTTGTCAGGTTTTCCAATGAAAAAGAGCAAAAACGCTTATCGTCATGAGGTGGCTGATCAAAGCATTTTGTTCATTGTTTGTACAACTGTTCTAGTGTGCCTTGGTTTGTGCTCCACCCTTACGTCTGATCCCCACAAAACCACCGCCCATCTCTTACAATATCTCCCCCACACTGAGGTGTCATCCTTATCCACTCTACCTCACCCTTCTATTTTACTCTCGACGAAGTCGCCAACACCCAGCATCAACTGATGCAAGCACACCGTTATCGGTGACATTGCTGCAACCACACCTGTTGCACACACGGGATCATCGGCGATGCACCCGGCTCACCATGGGTGCTTAGACAAAGAGGCCTCAAGGAAGGAGACCCGCATGAAGCGACGTTACTTAGGAGGGGGAAACTCAGAAGTGGGAGGGACGCTTGAAAGCACGGGCGTACGTGCGGCTGAGAGA